>NC_054888.1:803191-925447 GCF_018320785.1 Cheilinus undulatus
CATCTGAAAACACAGGCTAGAGAGCTGATTCTCACATATGCGATAGAGCTCCTCGAGAGCTTTGGAGCAGTTGGTTTCATCTCTCTCGGCCCTCATGCGTCCTGAGTTACGACCCAAAATCCCTAGAGGTGAAGGCCCAAACGGGGCCTTTCCAGCAACAGTCCCTTTTGGCTCCTATTTCTTTTGTGCAGCACCTACAGACATGCAACCACCTCTAGGTCAAAGCCTATAACCCCAACAATCATGGGTAATTTTGGGAGAATTTTGAAGCACAGCAAGTGCCTAAAAATGGAGGTCAAAATGTCAATCCCTATGAATAGACAGGAATTTGGAATCCTATGTGCTAAATAGGAATGTGGAATTTTGGAATTGACCTCATAACTCCTCAACCAATCAAGCTAGAAATTTCAGAAGGGTGCCGTTGTGCTCGGCACAACAAGGGCTACCACCTTCTTAGGATGCAAATTCGACCATCAGGAAGAGGGCTTAAAGGTCAAAGAGCGCCACCTGGTGGAGCTGACCATGTATGCTGGGCGTATGTCATAGCCCTTCAGCACAGCTTTCCGAAGGTGGGGGGTTCGTGTCCCTGGGTGCTTGCGTTTACCAGTTACGGGCCCTCAAAATCATGACATTTTCACATTGTGGCGCCCCCTGGCTCCTCACAGAAACACTGCAGGGCCTGGGTTCGGGCACGGCTGCGATCTGCTGATCCAGACCTTTCCGCTGACGCCCTGGTGGAAGCTCTGGGGCCTCAAATAGCAAAATATCGAGTTGGGCAGTTTCAACAGCTCAGGCCCTTAGAGTGTATGAGTCCACATGTCCTTTGGGCCTTGAAACCTTCCTGCTGGCACATCTGAAAACACAGGCTAGAGAGCTGATTCTCACATATGCGATAGAGCTCCTCGAGAGCGGAGCAGTTGGTTTCATCTCTCTCGGCCCTCATGCTCCTGAGTTACGACCCAAAATCCCTAGAGGTGAAGGCCCAAACGGGGCCTTTCCAGCAACAGTCCCTTTTTGGCTCCTATTTCTTTTGTGCAGCACCTACAGACATGCAACCACCTCTAGGTCAAAGCCTATAACCCCAACAATCATGGGTAATTTTGGGAGAATTTTGAAGCACAGCAAGTGCCTAAAAATGGAGGTCAAAATGTCAATCCCTATGAATAGACAGGAATTTGGAATCCTATGTGCTAAATAGGAATGTGGAATTTTGGAATTGACCTCATAACTCCTCAACCAATCAAGCTAGAAATTTCAGAAGGGTGCCGTTGTGCTCGGCACAACAAGGGCTACCTCCTTCTTAGGATGCGTTTCGACCATCAGGAAGAGGGCTTAAAGGTCAAAGAGCGCCACCTGGTGGAGCTGACCATGTATGCTGGGCGTATGTCATAGCCCTTCAGCACAGCTTTCGAAGGTGGGGGGTTCGTGTCCCTGGGTGCTTGCGTTTACCAGTTACGGGCCCTCAAAATCATGACATTTTCACATTGTGGCGCCCCCTGGCTCCTCACAGAAACACTGCAGGGCCTGGGTTCGGGCACGGCTGCGATCTGCTGATCCAGACCTTTCCGCTGACGCCCTGGTGGAAGCTCTGGGGCCTCAAATAGCAAAATATCGAGTTGGGCAGTTTCAACAGCTCAGGCCCTTAGAGTGTATGAGTCCACATGTCCTTTGGGCCTTGAAACCTTCCCTGCTGGCACATCTGAAAAACACAGGCTAGAGAGCTGATTCTCACATATGCGATAGAGCTCCTCGAGAGCTTCAGGAGCAGTTGGTTTCATCTCTCTCGGCCCTTGCGTTCCTGAGTTACGACCCAAAATCCCTAGAGGTGAAGGCCCAAACGGGCCTTTCCAGCAACAGTCCCTTTTTGGCTCCTATTTCTTTTGTGCAGCACCTACAGACATGCAACCACCTCTAGGTCAAAGCCTATAACCCCAACAATCATGGGTAATTTTGGGGAGAATTTTGAAGCACAGCAAGTGCCTAAAAATGGAGGTCAAAATGTCAATCCCTATGAATAGACAGGAATTTGGAATCCTATGTGCTAAATAGGAATGTGGAATTTTGGAATTGACCTCATAACTCCTCAACCAATCAAGCTAGAAATTTCAGAAGGGTGCCGTTGTGCTCGGCACAACAAGGGCTACCACCTTCTTAGGATGCGTGCAAATTCGACCATCAGGAAGAGGGCTTAAAGGTCAAAGAGCGCCACCTGGTGGAGCTGACCATGTATGCTGGGCGTATGTCATAGCCCTTCAGCACAGCTTTCATAAGGTGGGGGGTTCGTGTCCCTGGGTGCTTGCGTTTACCAGTTACGGGCCCTCAAAATCATGACATTTTCACATTGTGGCGCCCCCTGGCTCCTCACAGAAACACTGCAGGGCCTGGGTTCGGGCACGGCTGCGATCTGCTGATCCAGACCTTTCCGCTGACGCCCTGGTGGAAGCTCTGGGGCCTCAAATAGCAAAATATCGAGTTGGGCAGTTTCAACAGCTCAGGCCCTTAGAGTGTATGAGTCCACATGTCCTTTGGGCCTTGAACCTTCCCTGCTGGCACATCTGAAAAACACAGGCTAGAGAGCTGATTCTCACATATGCGATAGAGCTCCTCGAGAGCTTCGCGGAGCAGTTGGTTTCATCTCTCTCGGCCCTTGCGTTCCTGAGTTACGACCCAAAATCCCTAGAGGTGAAGGCCCAAACGGGGCCTTTCCAGCAACAGTCCCTTTTTGGCTCCTATTTCTTTTGTGCAGCACCTACAGACATGCAACCACCTCTAGGTCAAAGCCTATAACCCCAACAATCATGGGTAATTTTGGGGAGAATTTTGAAGCACAGCAAGTGCCTAAAAATGGAGGTCAAAATGTCAATCCCTATGAATAGACAGGAATTTGGAATCCTATGTGCTAAATAGGAATGTGGAATTTTGGAATTGACCTCATAACTCCTCAACCAATCAAGCTAGAAATTTCAGAAGGGTGCCGTTGTGCTCGGCACAACAAGGGCTACCACCTTCTTAGGATGCGTGCAAATTCGACCATCAGGAAGAGGGCTTAAAGGTCAAAGAGCGCCACCTGGTGGAGCTGACCATGTATGCTGGGCGTATGTCATAGCCCTTCAGCACAGCTTTCCGAAGGTGGGGGGTTCGTGTCCCTGGGTGCTTGCGTTTACCAGTTACGGGCCCTCAAAATCATGACATTTTCACATTGTGGCGCCCCCTGGCTCCTCACAGAAACACTGCAGGGCCTGGGTTCGGGCACGGCTGCGATCTGCTGATCCAGACCTTTCCGATGATGTGTCTAATTTGGCCAGGACAAGAAATTCAAATCTTGACTCTTCTCCATCTCAAATGCCAACATTGTCCTTAACCCTTTGAGACAGTGAGGGCTTTGCCATGCACTTGCTTTCATTAGACATGGGGTTTTTATTTGCATTCTTGTAGTACTCTTCCAGCCCGATCCAGAGCAGTTGTCCCCATCGTCCCAGGTGCTTCTGTTGCCTAGTTACGGGTCATTTTTCGTTGAAAAAGTTGATCATTTGAGGGTCAGAACTCAGTCCCAAGCAACGTGGGGATCTGTTCAGAAATGTCTGTGCACAGTTTCAGACAGGCTTTAACGTGGCCTGGCCCATCTGGGTATAACAGAACATCGTGTCAAAAATGTGGGCGCAGCAGGCTGAAACCCTACTGGTCTGATAGAGGGGCCCGAGACGAGCCTGAAAAGGTCTCCGGTAGCTCCCTGTGTGCCTAGGTGTCCGAGGTACAGAGGTTCAAAAGTGACAAAAATGACATCTTTGATTGGTCAGAACTCGGTCCCGAGCGACCTAGGGGACCTGTTCAGACATATCTGTGCACAGTTCCAGACAGGCTTTTACGTGGCCTGGGCCATCTGGGTATAACAGAACATTGTGTCAAAAATGTGGCCACAGCCAGCTGAAACCCTACTGGTCTGATAGAGGGGACCGAGACGAGCCGAGAAAGGTCTCCGGTAGCTCCCTGTGTGCCTTGGTGGCCGAGTTACAGAGGTTCAAAAGTGACCAAAATGACACTTTTGACGGGTCCTGACTTGGTAGCTGAGCAACTCCGGAAATCCATTGAGATATATATGTGCACTGTTTTACACAGGCTATTGCCTGACGTGGGTGCCTTTGCTCTGCCAGCACATTTCGGCACAAAAGTTACAGCAGGTGGCTAGAACCTTGACCAGCCCTTAGAGGGGGCCGAGCCGAGCGCGACGATCTGCTTGCTGGCTCTCTGCATTGCCCGGTTCCCAAGTTATGCCTGGGCAAAGGTTCAGCTTAGTAATGCCAACGTGGCTCACGCCCCACTACAGGGGGCTAAAGACTTACTATGACAGGGGTGCCCACACAATTCCACAGTCAAAATGGCTCAGGGGCCACTCACTGACATATGACGGGCAATAACCCATCAAAGGAATCATTTTGGGGTCATAAAACCACTCAGCAGTAGCTAAGGGCAAAGATAGGGCAGCACCCTAACCCATATTAAAGTTGGAATTTGGAAGTGGAAATTTGTGTTTTTCGACAGGCGGCAGCGCCCCCGGTGGTCATTGTTTGAATTTCATCTTAAAGTTGGAATTATGGAAGAGGAAGTTGCCGTTTTGGAAGAGGAAGTTGGAAATTTCCAAATTCCAACATTTCAAATTTGTATCTATCCCATTCATTTTGGCGACTGAAATCTGGAACCTGGAATCTCAATTCATTTTCAATGGGCTGTCCCTAACCCTAACCCTAACCCTAACCCTAACCCCTAACCCCTAACCCTAACCCTAACCCTAACCCCTAACCCTAACCCTAACCCCTAACCCTAACCCTAACCTCTGAAGGGTCTTTGCACTGCATGCCTAACCCTAACCCTGGGACTTAGGGATTTTTGAGATAGGCCCTATCAAAGGGCCATGCCCTAACCTTGACCGCTTAGTGGCGGATGCGGACGGGGGGAGAGAGGGACCCTACTCGCTGGAGCCGCGATACAGTGCCTCAGGCCCAACCTCTGGGGAGGGAGTGTCCCGCTACTGATTACCGAACTATTCGGACCTGTAACCGGGCTTGGATCGTTGGAGGTATTAGCTACCCCAAGGGTGTGCTAGCCTTGGGTGGAAAAGGTTGATACCCCAATGGGCTATCGGACTCCTATTAGGGCAGTTCACAGGTTACTCATCCGGAGGACCCTGAACCTGACCTGAGCGGGGTAACCGCTTACTCGGTCTGGGCTTCTGGTTGCATGAGACAAATGCATAGTGTCCGAACACAGGCCCCCCGGGGGGGGGTGGGCCAGGAGCCACCAAGCGATGTGCGTTGGCCAGTGCCTTACCTTTGTCCCCTATACCAAACCACACTTGGCGATGGCCAAGGTGGGGGGGATGATTGCAAACTTAGTCCCTAACCCTCAAACCAAAAGGGATTTTTGGCAGGCACATTAACATCAAAAGTATTATCTCAAAGATAGACCAGCTTGAAAACCCATTATGTGACTTAAACCTCGACTATCTGGGGCTCTCAGAAACATGGCTAACTGCAACAACTCCACCTGGTGCTTTTAATATTCCTGGTCATAACGTATTTAGAAGAGACCGCCCTCAGAAAAAGGGTGGCGGTGTCTTAATCTAGGTCAAAAATACCATTCAATGTAAACAGCTTATTCTCCCCCAAAATGATCTAGAGTGTATTGGAGTCTCTATCTGTCTCTCACCTGAAATGTCATTCAACATTGTCGTAATCTATACACGACCTAATGACACGGACGTATTTTTACTAAGTTGATCGAGGTGCTTAAATCCTGTAATAACAAGGAAACCATTTTAATGGGTGACTTCAACCTAAACTGGCTCGACAAAAACACGTGCCAAGAAGTTAAAGAATGTAGCTAACCAATTCAGTCTAAATCAAGTGATAAAAGACCCAGCCAGAATAACCAGATCCTCTAAAACACTGCTAGATTTAATATTTACATATAAACTGGATCGTATGAGTAAGACCTATTACAAGTCTGACCATAACCTCACACTGGTATCTAGACAGTTATCCAAACTGGGCTATAGAAATCTGAATGAAGACATGTTCTGCACACCGTCTATTTCTAAGAGGGACTTACAGCTCCTGGACACAGAAATAAGCTCAACGAACTGGACAAGTTTAATTTGTGGGAGGAACAGTGAGCAGGCATGTGACAACTTTAAAACAGCTATTAACCAGATCATATCAAAATTTCTAAAAACCAGTCCACAGAGACACAGACGAAGGCAAAACATACTGTGGTTTAATGAGAGGCTATGGATCTTAATGAAAGAAAGGGACACCACCCTCAAAAAATATCTAAAGTCAAGACTGGAAACTGATCATCTGATCTTTAAAAGCATCAGAAACAAAGTTATAGCTCTGCTCAGGAAACCAAGCAGACATTTTTCTGGAGATAAGAAAACAGACTGAAGGGAATATGAAAATATTATGGAACTGTATTGATCAACTATGTGAGAGAGAGCGAACTAGGAATGGACCCATACAGCTCTATGCACCCAGTCTCAATAGTGCATTTGCTACCTCAGGAACACAAGCTACAGAGAGGGATAGCTCTGTGGTAGCAAATATGTTCAATGAATACTTCATTAATTCCGATGAAGAACTAAATAGCTCTTTTTTTTCCATAGTATTTTTATTGATTTTTATAAGAAAGATACAGAAGAAAAAAGAAAAAAACAGAACCATATAAACATAAGCTCAACAGAAAGCTGTCCTAACCTCCCCCCACCCCCCTAAAGAAGAACAGGAACCCAGCACATCCCGGGAAATATCGAAATCTAATGGCCACATACATGGCAGATTTCCTTGTCAAGAGAAAACAGAATAAAGTATTCATATACATACATATATACAACACAAATTTGTGCAGCAAATGGTTTACAATCAACATATACTACTTTCCTCGATTAAGAAACCTCAGTAAAGGGTCCCAAATCTTCTCAAATTCAACTCCTCTGTCCTCGCTGTAGAATCTCAATCTCTCCAGGTGCAAAGTTTTAGCCATTTCCCCCATCCACAAATCATAGGTTTGTACAAAGTCCATCTTCCAAATTCTCAGAATCAGTTTCTTTGCAACTGCCATACCAAACAAAACTGCTTTCTTTTCATACTTATTAGCAGAAATTAGGGAGCCTGTAGCTCCGGGGATGGCTAAAGGAGGATCTGGTTTCCAGCATTTCTCAAATGCCTCTGAAAAACAATGAAAAATAGTTTCCCAATATGAAGACAGTTTGCTGCATGACCAAAGGCATGTGATAAGTTACTGATTGTAGAATTACATCTATTACAAAGGGGTGAAACATTTCCAAAAACTCTATGCAGTTTTCCCTGGAGTGGTATATCCTATGAAGTGTGTTAAACTGTATAAGATTATGTCCTACATTTACTGAACAGGCATGTATACTCTTCAAACATTCTTCCCAGATCTCATCATTAAGTTCAATACTCAACTCATCTGCCCAAGCCTGCTTCAGTGGTGAAGTGCTCACTGAAATCGTGTGGTGCAGGATCTGATAAAAATAGGAAACAGCTCTTGGGTTAACTGGATCAAATTAATGAATTGCCTCCATTGATTCATGCTTATGCAGAGTCTCAAAGTTGGATAAATGTCTTCTGATGAAGTCACGGATTTGTAAGTATCTGAAAAAATTGGATGCAGGAATTCCATACTTGACTCTTCATTGCGCAAATGATGCCAAATTCCCATTGATATACAGATCCCCCACCTCACAGATCTCTTTCTGAGTCCAAGAGAGAAAAAAACATCATTCAGACCGGGTAAAAATGTTTGGTTATTGCAGATTGGGGTATCCACATAAATTCTTGGAGCCCCGACCATTAATTGTATCTGTTTCCAGATTTTTAATTTGCTGCCTACAACAAAGCTGCAGCTAAAATGTGTATTTTTAACATTTATAGGACTGATAATGAGTGCTGTCAAAGACGTATTTTCACAGAGCAGTCGTTCCATTGCTAGCCATGCAGGGCATGAGTCTGAAGAAGAGGGTCCCTTCTTCCACCAAGCAATGATGCTCAAATGAGCAGCAAAATAGTACATTTTAAAATTTGGTAGAGTAAAACCACCTGCACTGTTTGACTTTGATAGATGCTATTTAGGTATCCTAACAGTTTTGTAATTCCATATGAAGGGTATAACTATCGAATCTAGCTGCTGAAAATAAGACTGAGGTATGTAACATGGAATTGACTGGAACACATGTAGAAAGCGCGGCAACACAATCATCTTTAATGCATTTATCCTACCAACCAAAGTTATGGAAAGTGTTTTCCAAACATCTATATCACTATTAATTTGTTGAATTTTGCTTTGCCAAGTCAATCATAAAAGATCACTGGAGGTTTTTTTTGTTTTTGTTTTTTTTTTGTGATAATAACGCCCAAGTAAGAAAAGTTTTCAAAGGATTTCTTGAACAGTACAGACTGTATATATGGTACATCAACAACTGCTGAAATTGGCATTAATTCACTTTTGTCCCAATTAATAGAAAATCCTGAGAGACTACCAAAAGTATTTATTAGGTTCAATAGAGGAGGAATTGATCTTTTTTTTTTTAATGTATAAAAATATGTCGTCCGCATATAATGATAGCTGGTTCTTACAACCACCCATGTCAATAGGAAAAATCTGAGGATCTTGTCTCACACTAGCAGCCAATGACTCTATTATAACTGAAAAGAGAAAAGGTGAGAAGGGGAAACCTTATTGAGTTCCTCGAACAATTAAGAAGCGAGGAGAAATATTTTGATTTGTGATAATTGACGCAGTAGGATGAGAATAAATTATTTCAATCCATTTAATGAAGGAATATCCAAATCCAAATTTCCTAAGTGAAAATAACGCTGTGCATCCAATGAAATGACTACAGTCTCTTTTGTATGTTCTGAATACAGGATATCAAAAAGGCGTTGCAGATTAAAATACATGTGTCTACCAGGCATAAAGCCAGTTTGGTCAGGATGTAAAATATATACTCCTTCAGTCTGTTTACGAAGAATTTTGGCTTCCATAGGCAGCAAAGGGATGGGGCGACATGAAGAAACCACCCCGGGGTCACAACCTGGCTGTGGAATGAGTGAGATGTTTGCTTTGCATAAAGTAGATGGCAGCTTTAATGTCTGCTTAGAGTGACTAAACAAGCGCAAGAGTAAAGGGGAAATTTTGGTGCCAAAAACTTCAAAGAATTCAATACTGAAACCATCTGGTCCCAGAGCCTTATTATTAGGAAAGGAGGAGATGACATTTCTTATCTCTTCTATTCTAATGTCAGCATCTAGTGCCTTAACAGCGTCCTCAGACAACTTAGGTAAATGTAATTTTCCCAAAAACCTTTCCATGGTATACCCTGTGATTGATAAACATTTGAATAAAAGTCAGCAAAGCACTTAGTTATTTCCTCAGGGTCTGTCAGTAAAGTACCATCTTTTGACTTAATACAATGTATTGCTCTCGAAGCTTGTGAATGTCTTAGCTGACGAGCTGACGAGCATAGACGATGGATCTATGCAGAGGACTAGTCATCCAGGAGGGCCCACACTGATAGCAGCGGACTTGTTGAGTTTTGCACATTTAAGAAAAACAGATAATTTAAAACCCTCTCAGCACTATCAAATTCAAGAGCAAGAGACTCTTGGGGTCTGGACCCACTCTTCATAAAGAGAAATAAAGATGTTCTAACTGTGCCTATCATGCATATTATAAAACCGGTCCCTGGATGACTGTAAGTTTCCATCCTCATTGAAGAGCACTACTCTAACGCCTATATTTAAATCAGGTGACAGGCAGGAAAAACATAACTACAGACTCATCTGCATACCACCCGCCGTATCCAAAGTCATAGAAAAAGCAGTTGCCGAGCAGTTAACTGAACATTTAAACAATAAAAACCCGCTGCACCCGATGCAATTCGGCTTCAGAGCAGTAGGATGAACACTCCACTGAAACTACATGTTGTTACTTCTTAGAAGCTATAAAATCTAGTTTTGATAAGGGAGGGGTAGTTGGCACGGTCTTTCTGGACCTCCGTATGGCATTTGACACTGTTAACCACTCTGTGCTATGAACTAAACTGTTAAACCTTAAATTTTCGTCAAATACTATTAAATGGTTTCAATCATATCTTACTGCTCATTTCCAGTGCGTAAGGACTGAGGACAAAATATCTGCCCAGAGAGCCTGTACCACAGGTGTGTCACAAGGGTCAGTCTTGGGACCACTGCTCTTCAGCTTGTACATCAACCATCTACCATCCATTCGTCACGGTGTGGAGGTCCTGATGTACGCTGATGACACGGTCATCTTTGTGCATAGGACGGATGCAAATGCAGCTGCTGCTAAATTGTCTACAGCTATGATGAAGATATCAGAGTGGCTTAAACAGTCGTGCCTTATGCTGAACACAGAGAAAACTGTTGCTATGTTCTTCTCGAATAATGTAATCAAAGCGACCATCCCAACATTGTTGTAGGTAGCCAGACAATTAAAAATGTGGAGGAATTTAAATATTTGGGTGTCATTATGGGCCCAAACTCAGTTTTAAAAAACATGTGAAAAAGTGCACCCGGACAGTATTTACAGCGCCTCACTTTTTACACATTTTGTTATGTTACAGCCTCATTCCAAAATGGAATAAATTCATTTTTTCCTCAAAATTCTACACACTGCACCCCATAATGAAAATGTGAAAAAAGTTTTTTTTTTTTAAATTTTTGCAAATTATCAAAAATAAAAATGTAAGACATCACGTGTACATAAGTATTCACGGCCTTTGCTCAGTATTTTGTTGATGCACCTTTAGCAGCAATTACAGACTCAAGTTTTTTGAGTATGATGCCACAACCTTGGCACACCCATATTTGGGCAGTTTCACCCATTCCTCTTTGCAGCACCTCTCAAGCTCCATCAGGTTGGATGGGGAGCGTCGGTGCACAGCCATTTTCAGATCTCTCCAGAGATGTTGAATCACATTCAAGTCTGGGCTCTGGCTGGGCCACTCAAGGACATTCACAGAGCTGTCCTGAAGCCACTCCTTTGACATCTTGGCTGTGTGCATAGGGTCGTTGTCCTGCTGAAAGATGCACCGTCACCCCAGTCTGATGTCAAAAGTGCTCTGGAGCAGGTTTTCATCCAGGATGTCTCTGTACATTGCTGCATTCATCTTTCCCTAAATCCTGACTAGTCTCCCAGTTCCTGCTGCTGAAAAACATCCCCACAGCATGATACTGCCACCACCATGCTTCACTGTAGGGATGGTATTGGCCAGGTGATGAGCGGTGCTTGGTTTCCTCCAAACATGACGCCTGGCATTCACACCAAAGGCTTCAATCTTTGTCTCATCAGACCAGAGAATTTTGTTTCTCATGGTCTGAAAGTCCTTCAGGTGCCTTTTGGCCAACTCCAGGTGGGCTGCCATGTGTCTTTTACTAAGGAGTGGCTTCAGTCTGGCCACTCTACCATACAGGCCTGATTGGTGGATTGCTGCAGAGATGGTTGTCCTTCTGGAAGGACTCCGACAGAGTGACCATTGGGTTGCTGGTCACCTCCCTGACTAAGGCCCTTCTCCCCCATCACTCAGTTTAGACAGGGGCCAGCTCATGGAAGAGTCCTGGGGGTTCTGAACTTCTTCCATTTACAGATGATGGAGGCCACTTTACTCACTGGGACCTTCAAAGCAGCAGAATCTTTCTGTACCCTTCCCCAGATCTGTGCCTCAAGACAATCCTGTCCTGGAGAAATTTTCAGTCCCGTGCCTGTGTGACAGAAGAACGCTGTCTGATCTTCCTAACATTTTTAGCAGTCCCGGACCATGTCTATGTGAAATGCGACTGCCTCATAACTCTGCTTCCTGGCATAGCAGCCCGCAGAAATGCACGCCCAACCCTACCCTAACCCAAGGAATGCTTAGGGTCCCACGAACACCAGGCAGCAAATGCCTAGTGTGTATGACCGTCCGTTACTGAGTTATATGCAGCTTAAGCTGTTTTCATGCAAGCCACACCTCGCCAAAGATAGAAAAAAGTACCTGACTTTATTTTCCAAGTAAAGGTATAGTTATTTTGGTTAAAATGTGACGGGACAAGACCTGTCTCATTGGAGCTATCGACACTAACCCCTCAGTCTTTTTCTCGTCTCTCTACGACTTTCTCCTGAGATTAAAAAAAAAAAGATTTCCTGAAGTCGAACAAAGACCAGTCTTGTACCACTGGAAAGCTTGTGGCCAAATAACTGGTGGCAGAGCTTACTTTCAAGTGACCTTCCAATCAAAACTTATTAACCAAAAAATATTGTGAGTGATGCAGAACTTTGGTGGTGATCCAGAATTCATACCATAGTAACATACAGAACTCTCATTCTATTTCATTCTTCCTGACTGCCAGAGGATGTCCTTAATACTGATGACTACTACAAGCATAGTCATGGGGAATGTGCTGTGGGAGCAGCTACACTGGTCCTGTAATAACAGGCAAAGGTGTACGGCATAGTCCAGGTTAGGCTGGTGGTGGAGATTTCAGTCAGAGGCAGCCCCCATTAAGCTTAGGGTTACTCCTGGTGGAGTGTCCATTGACATAAAGAGGCAAAGGCAGCCCTATAGCCTTGTATGCCTCCTCATTTATAATTACTATACACCTGGAACCCTCTGCTTGGACAAGGCCAGCCTTTTCCTGTGGTCCACACAGTTCCTGTTGTGTGGTGTTATTATTATTTATTATTATTATTATTATTATTATTATTATTACAGTATGAGCACCGAGGGATTTTATCTGATTGACTCCAGATTTTTTGTGGACATCTAAAGTTGTGTTGTTTGTGTGTTTTCATCATGGGGCGGAGCCGTAATAGGGGCCCAATTTGACACCACTTTTGTTTTTTGCGCTACAAATTACACATTAATGCCACATAACTTCTTAGTGCTTATGTCAATCATCATCAAATGTCACATGGATAATCACACATTGGTCCTGAATACATCCATGTATCAACATCAATACTTTGTCACAGCGCCCCCTTCTGCCAGTCCAACATTAACTCCATTGATTTTTGATATGTGTTTTATGGGTTGCCACAAAAAAAATTCAGCCCCTGGACACCATTCACCTTAGGGCTGGGATTTTTGGTGTGCACATAGGTCATCATCAGACCTACAAAGAAGCCTCTGAGACTCATCCCAAAACCCCGACAGGAAGTCCACCTGCATCACCCAAATTTCAAAATAAGGCCTCTTTTTGGACAACTATGCACTGAAACTGATGTAACGTTGGGGGAGATCATTATGTGGTCTTCAGCGTCTTATGGCAACACAACAGTATCACACTGAACACGCCAACATGAAAACAGCTCATCATGGCGCCCTCTACTGCCAACAGGAAGTGATGCAAATGGTTCATTTCTGTATTCCTCTTCATGTGTTGAACCTATCATGCACTGATGCTGACCTAAAGTCCACAATATCTTTCCCAACATTGACATTTTTCATTCCCAGATACTCCAGTGGCCATGGCGGCCATTTGATCCTTCGCCTCAGACAGGAAGTGGGTCATTCCTATGTTATTCCTACTGTGTTGAACCAATCATGCACAGATTTTGACCTGAAGTCCTTAATATCTGTCCCTACATTGACATGTTACATGTCTACCCCAGTGGCCATGGCGGCCATTTTGATTCTTCGCCATCAGACAGGAGGTAGGTGTAACTCTCATATGAAACATCCGATTGCCTTTAAATTTCACAAATGTTATTAGGGTCTGCCTCTATACAGATTTCAGTGTTCATGTCATGGTCATGTCCTGTCACGCCAGAAGCACCATGGACAGAAAATGTCTAAATGGTCCTTCTCTGATCACTTCTACATATCAGCATACATCTTTGTCACTCTGCCACCTACTGCTGAGGGGCAGCACAACCTCATAAACAAAGTGCACTGTGCTTAGTTTTTTAAAGGACCACTCTGGTCTCTCTGCTGTGCTGCAGCTCACTGCATGGGTTTGCTAACATCCCACTATTACCACACACTGGCGGTTGCACCACACCCCATCCTGCGCTGGGGTGTGAGGGCCCTACAGTGTTGCTTGCAGCCCAAGTTATTATAATGATAATTATTATTATTATTACTATTATTATTTAAAAAATATGATAATAAAAAAAGATTATTTACATGATCTGAAATGTGATTGGCTGACTAAAAACCCAATCAATCAGTTTTTAAAATAATAATAATAAGAAAAATAATGGTTATATATATATATATATATATATATATATATATATATATATATATATAAAATACTAACATTTAAAAACTGAGAGATGTGGTAACCAATAACATTTCAGATTATATACATCTATTTTAATTAGCTATTATTCCCACTATTAACCTAATTATTACTATTATTATTATTGTTAGTAGTAGTTTTATTATAATTATATTATTGCTTTATTATTACTGTGATTAACAGACTGAAGGATATGGTTTCCAGTCAGTGAATCACAGATCAGATTCTTTATAACAGTGTTTTAGTTTTATATTGTTATTAATATTATCATTATTATTATGATTATTAAACATAATAATAATAATAAATAATAATAATCTTAATAAGCAGACAGATGTGGCTTTCAGTCAGCCAATCACAGATCAGATTATCACCCTCACTGCTCCGTCTGTGTGTCGGTTGGTGGGCGGGGCCTGTCGCAGCAGAAGGCTCATTGTCTGAGGAGGAGAGGGAGAGAGGGGAGGAGGAAGGGTCGAGTGAGCTAGACAAAGAGTGCAGCTGGGAGAGAGAGGGCGAGCGAGAGACAAAGAGGAGAGAGAGTCTTTCTTGATGCGGGTGAGCGAGGGGGGGAGGATTAACCGGCTGATCTGACACACGGGCTCACACATTTCTGATAAAGATACACCGACACGCGAGCGAAGAGACGTGCGAGTTAGCCTTCATCTGGATCAGCATCCTTATCATCATCATCATCAGCAGCAGCAGCAGCAGCAGCGGCGGTGACCACGGCATCATCGACAGGGAGAACCTGAGACAAAGAGAGAGAGAGAGAGAGACGGACGATCAAACAACAGATTCACACGGTAGAGAGAGAGAGAGAGAGAGAGAGAGACAGGCCTGCAGCCGCTCCTCCGCCTGTCTGTGATGGCCGACCACAACCACATGTTCCCGTGTGTCTGCTGAGTGTCTGCAGGTGGGTGTGTTCTGTGTCTGTACTGAGCGTGTGCGTGAGCGATGGGGAACGCCGAGAGCATGGAGAGCCAGCTGGCCGTGATCCGGTCCAGAGCCGCTCCAGTTCGACTGCCGATGCCTGACCCAGCAGAGCTGGAGGAGAGATTCTCCATCGCACTGGTGAGAGCACACACGCAAAGATGCACACTGGAAATACACACACACACACACACACACACACACACCAGCATACAGCGTGGATTTACACAGATGTACCAGACACAGAAACATCCATCTCTCTCTTCTGTTTTTGTGTTCAGCTCGTTTTCCCTAAAATGATCTCTGAAGAGCTCTTTAGCCACACCCACACTCCAGATCCAGTACCATGCCCGAGCACATTTAACTGCCAAAGTCCAGGTTGCCTCCATACATGTAAGAGCTAAGCTAGGACCAAAGACCTGGTCTCAGTGAGACCTCCTCACTGAGTATCCTTACGACCCTTCAACAGCAGAAGAACCTTATGTGACCTGATAATGTAAATCTATGATGACTGATCAGTGATCAATAATAAATCTATAATAATAACTGATCAGTGATTAATAATAAATCTATAATAATAACTGATCAATGATTAATAATAAATCTATAATAATAACTGATCAGTGATCAATAATAAAAATCTATAATAATAACTGATCAGTGATTAATGATAAATCTATAATAATAACTGATCAGTGATCAATAATAAATGTATAATAATAGCTGATCAGTGATTAATAATCTATATTAGTAACTGATCAGTGATCAATAATAAATCTATAATAATAGCTGATCAATGATTAATGATAAATCTATAATAATAACTGATCAGTGATTAATGATAAATCTATAATAATAACTGATCAGTGATCAATAATAAATGTATAATAATAGCTGATCAATGATTAATAATCTATATTAGTAACTGATCAGTGATCAATAATAAATCTATAATAATAGCTGATCAATGATTAATAATAAAAATCTATAATAATAACTGATCAGTGATTAATGATAAATCTATAATAATAACTGATCAGTGATCAATAATAAATGTATAATAATAGCTGATCAGTGATTAATAATCCATATTAGTAACTGATCAGTGATCAATAATAAATCTATAATAATAGCTGATCAATGATTAATGATAAATCTATAATAATAACTGATCAGTGATTAATGATAAATCTATAATAATAACTGATCAGTGATTAATGATAAATCTATAATAATAACTGATCAGTGATTAATAATAAAAATCTATAATAATAACTGATCAGTGATTAATAATAAATCTATAATAATAACTGATCAGTGATTAATGATAAATCTATAATAATAACTGATCAGTGATTAATAATAAATCTATAATAATAGCTGATCAGTGATTAATGATAAATCTATAATAATAACTGATCAGTGATTAATAATAAATCTATAATAATAGCTGATCAGTGATTAATGATAAATCTATAATAATAACTGATCAGTGATCAATAATAAATCTATAAGAAACTGATCAGTGATCAATAATAAATCTATAATAACTGATCAGTGATTAATGACAAATCTATAATAATAACTGATCAGTGATCAATAATAAATCTATAATAACTGATCAGTGATCAATAATAAACCTATAATAATAACTGATCAGTGATCAATAATAAATGTATAATAATAACTGATCAGTGATTAATAATCTATTTTAGTAACTAATCAGTGATTAGTAATAAATCTATAATAACTGATCAGTGATTAATGACAAATCTATAATAATAACTGATCAGTGATCAATAATAAATCTATAATAACTGATCAGTGATCAATAATAAACCTATAATAATAACTGATCAGTGATCAATAATAAATGTATAATAATAACTGATCAGTGATTAATAATCTATTTTAGTAACTAATCAGTGATTAGTAATAAATCTATAATAATAACTGATCAGTGATTAATAATCTATATTAGTAACTGATCAGTGATCAATAATAAATCTATAATAATAACTGATCAGTGATTAGTAATAAATCTATAAAAATAACTGATCAGTGATTAGTAATAAATCTATAATAATAAGAGATCAGTGATTAATAATCTATATTAGTAACTGATCAGAGATCAATAATAAACCTATAATAATAACTGATCAGTGATTAGTAATAAATCTATAAAAATAACTGATCAGTGATTAGTAATAAATCTATAATAATAACTGATGAGTGATTAATAATCTATATTAGTAACTGATCAGTGATTAGTAATAAATATATAATAACTGATCAGACATCAATAATAAACCAATAATAATAACTGATCAGTGATCAATAGTACCAATCAATAACCAGTCGAGAGTGTCCGGGTGCCGTGTGGAGGGTCGACATCTTCCATCAGTAAGGCTGGAGTCCTGGTCTCTGTAGTGGTCTTGACTGAACCTAGGTGGACTTCCAGGTTTATCATGACCAAGTGATGACGTTTCAACTAGACTGATCCGTTCTCAGACCAGGAACAACAGTAAAGACCAGCAGGGGACTGGGGGACTGGGGGTGGGTCACCCTACAGCACAGGACAGGTCAACTGGGCCCAGTGTTAGGGGTCTCCTTTGTAATATAATCTACAAGGCCAACGTTAATCCACTACAAGCAAAGAGACCTGGATCAGAACCAGACTGATGATGAGACCTGGATCAGAACCAGACTTGTTGTGAACAACGGACTGCTGAGTCTGTGTTGGGGTTGGAGGGTTAGAGAGAGGTAAATGAGATAGAATGAATGAAACAGATTTATCAGTAGGAACGACCATATATGGTAATTGGTCATCCAATACTAAACTGAAACTAAAAGTACCCAGAACATCAGTGGAGATCCTGATTCCTAAGGAGAAGGAGTCCTCAGAGCTCAGCCTGTTTTGGATGGTATCTAACTGCCCAACTCTAGTCCCTGCCCTACAGTTGGCAGGGACTAGAGTTGGGTATTACGGTTTCCTCATCATAATGGTGATGGATATTATAAATAGAAGTTCAGTTGGTTAGTGGTCAGTGGGAAAAGATGGCCTGATGGGGAGGCCTCAAACAATCAGGACCTAAATGGATGACTTCACACTGGTGCCCACAACAGTTCCATGGACAGAAAAGTGCTGGAAAAACTAAATAAGAATCTCAGGTGGGCAAGAATGAAGAGCAGCCTAGTATGTCTCGAGGTGACAGTGGATCAGTGGGTGCAGTTGGTCAAATCTCAAACAGAAGGTCGTAGGTTTGATCCCCAGGAAGCTTTTCATAGATGAGCAAGAGCTGAAGAAGGTAGAACAATGTGGAACAAAGTGGTATAGAACAAGAAAAACGTGAAAGAGTGTAAAAGGATGTACAACAGGGATTAGGAATGACTGCAAACAATATCCAGATAGCTAAGAGGAGGCTCAGGAAAACCAGAGTGAAAAAAACAGGTTCTAGAGAGACAGGAGACTGGTAGTGGAACAGGTACATGGACTGGAGGAAGTAGTGAGGTGTTCTAAGGTTCTGAAGATAGAAGGAGACTGGTAGTGGAGCAGGTACGTGGACTGGAGGAAGTGGTGAGGTGTTCTAAGGTTCTGAAGATAGAAGGAGACTGGTAGTGGAGCAGGTACGTGGACTGGAGGAAGTAGTGAGGTGTTCTAAGGTTCTGAAGATAGAAGGAGACTGGTAGTGGAGCAGATAATGGGGGCAGGTGGTCCAAGGCTGTGGCTCAGGCTGACAGGGGTTGAACTGGGTGAGTGTAGAGAAGAGGAAGCTGAATTGGAAAGGCCGATGGAGTATAGACAATAGTTAGATAGATAGGTAGGATCTACCTATGGTGTTCTATGATCTGCCCAGAATCAGGATGATGGTAGGACATCATAGGGTGCCAATGTTGAGGCACATCCTGACAGGGTGTAAGGTCAGTCTGTCACAAAGTAGACGGAGACATGACAGGGTTTTGAAAAGTCTAGGAAACTGAAAACAGAAAGCAACAGGCGAATGCAGGATGTCATCAGGGAGTGAGGATGGTTCAGTTTGTCAGCGAAGGAGAGAAAGTTAAAGGAGGCAGGTTTTTACGTAGGTACCAGTCAGGCCAGTAAACAGGTGCTAAGGACCGGGAGAGGACAGGTAGAGGAGGGAAACTTGTGCCACAGGTTTGCACTAGTTTAAAGTCTGACAAAGTGCTATGGTCTACCAGGCAGCGTTTAGTTTATCTATAGAGCTGATGTTTCCATGGGAGGATTCTGTAGAGGAAGCTTATTAAAGGAACAGCTGAGATATGCAGATTCAGGAGCAGAAACTGAACAGCAAGGACTTGCCCAGTAGGGGTGGGATGAAGAGGGTCTGTTGTAAGATCAGCTGTTTCATTACTTGTGCAGGGACAGAGTTAAAGATGGTTAAGGAGATTTTAGATGAAGCCGTTCATGTCTATAAGGAAAAATAATGCCAGCTTTGGGGAAATAATGATAGACATAAGCACTAAATTCTACTGTTTTTCTCTCTTCTCACATGAAAATGAGGGAGTAGTGGGAGATAGAGCAACAGTCCAAAGAAGCAGGGTTAAGGGGAACCCCACCCTGCCTCTCCCTTCCCCATGATCTGTCTAAGCCTTCTTCTGTCTGTTCGTTTTCTCTCTACCTTTTCTTTTGACCTCTAACCCTAACGTTTAGTTTAGGGGCCCCGTGGGAGTTCGTTATTACAGTGGTAGGTGGAGTCTCTTCACCGAACCTTCAACCTGTCATTAGGGCACAAGTCTCGTGTTATTTTCAGAAATGGTAAGGTATTGTTGCTAACTCATGCTTACTGCGATATAATTTATATTTTATAAAAATGTCTTTGTTTCAGAATTCCATGAACCTGCCTCCTGATAAGGTGCGTCTGCTTCGTTCCTATGACAACGAGAAGAAGTGGGAGCTGATCTGTGATCAGGTGAGAAAGAATTTCCTCAGTCTAACCTAGGAACCCTAAAATGTTATTAAAATAACCATATCTATCTCAATTTGAATAAAATCTTCCACATAATTATAAAGCCAAGCAACTCTTATGGCTTTGGCAGGTAAGAGTTATAGTTGGCTAGGGTTATAGTAGGTCAGGTTTAGAGTAGGTCAGGTTTATATTAGGCCAGGTTTATAGTAGGCCAGGTTTAGAGTAGGCCAGGTTTATATTAGGCCAGGTTTAGAGTAGGTCAGGTTTATATTAGGCCAGGTTTATAGTAGGCCAGGTTTAGAGTAGGCCAGGTTTATATTAGGCCAGGTTTAGAGTAGGTCAGGTTTATATTAGGCCAGGTTTATAGTGGGCCAGGTTTAGAGTAGGCCAGGTTTATATTAGGCCAGGTTTAGAGTAGGCCAGGTTTATAGTAGGCCAGGTTTATAGGAGGTCAGGTTTATTGTAGTCCAGGTTTATAATTAGGCCAGGTTTACATTAGGTCAGGTTTATATTAGGCCAGGTTTATAGTAGGCCAGGTTTAGAGTAGGTCAGGTTTAGAGTAGGTCGGGTTTATATTAGGCCGGATTTATACTAGGCCAGGTTTATAGTAGGCTAGGGTTATAGTAGGTCAGGTTTAGGGTAGGTCAGGTTTAGAGTAGGTCAGGTTTAGGGTAGGTCAGGTTTAGTATAGGCCGGGTTTATATTAGGCCGAGTTATATTAGGCCAGGCTTATAGTAGGCCAGGTTTATAGTAGGTCAGGTTTAGAGTAGGTCAGGTTTAGAGTAGGTCAGGTTTAGAGTGGGTCAGGTTTAGTGTAGGTCGGGTTTATAGTAGGTCAGGTTTATATTAGGCCAGGTTTATATTAGGCCAGGTTTATAGTAGGTCAGGTTTAGAGTAGGTCAGGTTTAGTGTAGGTCGTGTTTATCTTTGGTCAGGTTTTTAATAGGTCAGGTGTAGAGTAGGCCAGGTTTATATTAGTTCGGGTTAATCTTAGGTCAGGTTTTTAATAGGTCAGGTGTAAAGTAGGCCAGGTTTATATTAGGCCAGGTTTAGAGTAGGTCAGGTTTATATTAGGTCAGGTTTAGAGTAGGTCAGGTTTACATTAGGTCGGGTTTATCTTAGGTCAGGTTTTTAATAGGTCAGGTGTAGAGTAGGCCAGGTTTATATTAGGTCGGGTTTATCTTAGGTCAGGTTTTTAATAGGTCAGGTGTAGAGTAGGCCAGGTTTATATTAGGTCGGGTTTATCTTAGGTCAGGTTTTTAATAGGTCAGGTGTAGAGTAGGCCAGGTTTATATTAGGCCAGGTCTATATTAGGCCAGGTTTAGAGTAGGTCAGGTTTATATTAGGTCGGGTTTATCTTAGGTCAGGTTTTTATTAGGTCAGGTGTAGAGTAGGCCAGGTTTATATTAGGCCAGGTGTAGAGTAGGCCAGGTTTATATTAGGTCAGGTTTATATTAGGTCAGGTTTAGAGTAGGTCAGGTTTATATTACGTCAGGTTTAGTGTAGGTCGGGTTTATATTAGGCCAGGTTTATATTAGACCAGGTATATATTAGGTCAGGTTTTTTTTTATAGTAGGTTGGGTTTGGGTCATGGTAAGGTTAGGGTTCTGTTTAAATAAATTTGATACCATACTTTGCATCCTTGTTGTTTATATGCAGGAGCGGTTTCAGGTGAAAAACCCTCCACACACTTACATTCAGAAACTGAGAGGCTTCCTGGATCCTGCAGTAACACGCAAGGTGAGATGGGAACAGTAGTTTTATGATGGTTCAGGTTTCATAATGAAGTCACTCAGTTTTATTTTCTTAAAGTAAAAATGATGTCTCTTCCTTTACGTCTGCAGAAGTTCAGGAGAAGAGTTCAAGAGTCGACTCAGACACTCCGAGAGCTAGAGATTTCCCTTCGCACCAACCATATCGGGTGCGAACCTACCTGAATATCTTTGATTTTACAGTTTTTCTCCATTGGTTTGGCTCATTTCTTGAAACCGAAATTAAATTCTCAAAATAACATGGACAAATCTCCAAACCACTTAGCAATTTTTCACAACAGAATTGAATTTCTCCTTCATTTCATCGAATTGCAAATGTCTTTGTGTATGTCTCAATGTGTCAGTACATCTTTGCTAATGAATAAGTACAGACAGCCTGCATTTAGCACAATTTCCAAGTGAATCGATCTTGTTGATCTAAACTGATTGTTGACTTCTCAGTCTCATGGTTATTCTGTCCAGAGCATGTCAGCATCATTTCATTGTATAAGTCATCACATGCACAATAGTCTGTTGAATTGTCAAAATTAGTCAAAAACATACTGTAAAACCATGAATACCATACAGGCCTCTGGTTCACTACTCATCCAAGGATGTCATGGTGTTCGTACCACCTTACTCTCCTTTCCTCAGTCTTATTGAGGAGTTTTTCTCTGCTTGGAGGTGGAGAGTGGAGAGCATCAGGCTAAAAATCAGAGGTCCCTGCTCGATGCAATGAACGCTGCGTGTTAAGATATTACAGGTGATCAGTGTAGGGGATGGTTGCGACATTCACGCTGTTTTTTCCCTCGTTGCATCGCAAGGGAGAGTATACGCTGTGATGTGGATGAAGATCTGTGGCCAGACAGACAGGTGTGGACGGAGGGCCAGGAGAAGGAGTGTGAGGACAGTGACCAGTGAAGAAGAGTTAGTTGTGAAACTCCAGCTTTATTTACAGCCGTGTAGGCTACATATAATTTTCCTTGTTTTTTGTTTATATATTGTTTATGTGTTTACGCTATCTACATTTTCTATTTACTCTGATGTATGGAAGTTACTTACAGTAATGTGTGTGAAAACAAAGTTACAGTTTCCTTGGCAGTATGAGTGCAATGTGTGATGTCAAACCTTGGAGGCTACTCATACTGCAAAGTCCTATTTTTTTATTTTTATTTTTTTCAGTTTTATACACAATTGTATTCTGTTAGCTAACCAAAAAAACTAGCTCAGTAACCACTATCAGTGAAGGACTGGGCTAAGAATGAAAGGCGGACATTAGGGATATTTCAATGGTCATCTGCCATAGAGACAAAACATCAAAACATTTTGACTCGCAGTGCTAACACAATGCCAAAGGGACAATGCATTTTGGGGGCACTGACTATTTATATGAGAATAGAATTTAGTTTTGACAAATGAGTGAACTGTTTTGGGAGAGATATGAGCTTTTGCAAGTGAGCTATGGTGTTGTGCTGAACTGTAAGACTGTTTTGCCAAAAGATCTTAGAGTTTTAAGAATGTAATTTCTGTTTTTCAAGAAATGAGCCAAACCAATGGAGAAAAACTGTAATTCCTGTTGGTCTGTTTCTGATAACCCATCTGTCTCTTTCTAGGTGGGTCAGAGAGTTTCTTAATGAGGAGAATCGAGGTCTTGATGTTCTTGTGGAGTATTTGTCCTTTGCTCAGTACGCTGTCACGTAAGTCAACACAGACTGAAACTTCTGAGATGCTGGTGTCTGATCAATGGTTGTGATGTCTGATCAATGGTGGTGATGTCAGATCAATGGTGGTGATGTCTGATCAATGGTTGTGATGTCTGATCAATGGTTGTGATGTCTGATCAATGGTTGTGATGTCTGATCAATGGTGGTGATGTCTGATCAATGGTTGTGATGTCTGATCAATGGTTGTGATGTCAGATCAATGGTGGTGATGTCTGATCAATGGTTGTGATGTCTGATCAATGGTTGTGATGTCTGATCAATGGTTGTGATGTCAGATCAATGGTGGTGATGTCTGATCAATGGTTGTGATGTCAGATCAATGGTGGTGATGTCTGATCAATGGTTGTGATGTCTGATCAATGGTTGTGATGTCTGATCAATGGTTGTGATGTCAGATCAATGGTGGTGATGTCTGATCAATGGTTGTGATGTCAGATCAATGGTGGTGATGTCTGATCAATGGTTGTGATGTCTGATCAATGGTTGTGATGTCTGATCAATGGTTGTGATGTCAGATCAATGGTGGTGATGTCTGATCAATGGTTGTGATGTCTGATCAATGGTTGTGATGTCTGATCAATGGTGGTGATGTCTGATCAATGGTTGTGATGTCTGATCAATGGTTGTGATGTCAGATCAATGGTGGTGATGTCAGATCAATGGTTGTGATGTCTGATCAATGGTTTTGATGTCTGATCAATGGTGGTGATGTCTGATCAATGGTTGTGATGTCTGATCAATGGTTGTTATGATGGTGGAACTGTTTCCTCTTTTGTGTTCAGGTTTGATGGTGAGCAATCGGAGGATCGAGCTGAAGTATCGTCCATTGACTCTCCCTGGAGTCGGTCGATTGAGGACCTCCATGGAGACTGCAGCCTTCCCTCCCCCTCCTCGTCAGCACCCCGAGCGGCTCGCCACTCCATCAGGTAAAAAGATAAAAACAAGGCTAATGTCAGCTGATTCAGATCCAACGCCTCACACGTCTGTGTTTCTAGTTCCACTCTAGTCACTCGCTCCAATACTCTGCCAAGTCGTCGAACTCTGAAGAATTCCCGACTCGTCTGTAAGAAAGACGACGTTCACGTTTGTGTCATGTGCCTGAGAGCCATCATGAACTACCAGGTAAACCCATCAGCCAATCAGAATCATTTGCAGCATTTTTACATGGTTTATTAAACAGTCCGAAACTCCTCCTCTTCCTCAGTATGGCTTCAACATGGTGATGTCACATCCTCACGCCGTCAATGAGATCGCCCTGAGCCTCAACAACCGGAACCCTAGGTAACAAGAACCGCACAAAATACACAACTACAACTACACACCTACTACAACTACACAACTACTACAACTGCACAACTACAACTACACATCTACAACTACACATCTACAAATACATACCTATTACAACTACACAACTACAACTACACAACTACTACAACTACACAACTACAACTACACACCTACTAAAACTACACAACTACACACCTACTACAACTACACAACTACAACTACAAACCTACTACAACTACACACCTACTATAACTACACAACTACTACTACACACCTACTACAACTACACAACTACAACTACACACTTACTACAACTACACAACTACAACTACACAACTACACACCTACTACAACTACACAACTACTACAACTGCACAACTACAACTACACATCTACAACTACACATCTACAAATACATACCTATTACAACTACACAACTACAACTACACAACTACTACAACTACACAACTACAACTACACACCTACTACAACTACACAACTACACACCTACTACAACTACACAACTACAACTACAAACCTACTACAACTACACACCTACTATAACTACACAACTACTACTACACACCTACTACAACTACACAACTACAACTACACACTTACTACAACTACACACCTACTACAACTACACAACTACAACTACACACCTACTACAACTACACAACTACAACTACACAACTACTACAACTACACAACTACAACTACACACCTACTACAACTACACAACTACAACTACACACCTACTACAACTACACACCTACTATAACTACACAACTACAACTACACACCTACTACAACTACACAACTACAACTACACACTTACTACAACTACACACCTACTACAACTACCCAACTACACACCTACTACAACTACACAACTACAACTACACACTTACTACAACTACACACCTACTACAACTACACAACTACACACCTACTACAACTACACAACTACAACTACACACTTACTGCAACTACACACCTACTACAACTACACACCTACTACAACTACACAACTACACACTTACTACAACTACACAACTACAACTACACACCTACTACAACTACACAACTACAACTACACACCTACTACAACTACACACCTACTACAATTACACAACTACAGCTACACACCAACTACAACTACACAACTACAACTACACACCTACTACACCTACAACCCTTCCTCATTCACCCAGTCTAACATGTCTATTATATGTTCACATGTATCTCTCTCTCTCTCTCTCCCCTCCCTCGCTCGTCCAGTCTAACAGGTCTATTATATGTTCACATGTATCTCTCTCTCTCCCCTCCCTCGCTCGTCCAGTCTAACAGGTCTATTATATGTTCACATGTGTCTCTCTCTCTCTATCTCCCCTCCCTCGCTCACGCAGTCTAACAGGTCTATTATATGTTCACATGTATCTCTCTCCCCCCCTCCCTCGCCCTCTGTTGGCGTGCCAGGACGAAGGCGTTGGTGCTTGAGTTGTTGGCAGCGGTCTGTTTGGTCAGAGGAGGTCATGAGATCATCCTTTCGGCCTTTGACAACTTCAAGACGGTAATAATGATGAACTGGGAAGGCACGATTGATGATTGAGTGGACGGTTGATTGATTAGTTGTTGACTGGTTGACAGATTGATTAATAGATGAATGGTTCAGTGTTTTTTTTGAGTCTTTGATTAGCTTATTGATTCATTAGCTGATTGATCCGTTGTTTGATTTGTTGTGTATCTGATTGATGGATTGATTAATCCGTTGTTTGAGTCATTGATTAGTTGATTAATTTAGTTGTTGATTGATTTGTTGCAGGTGTGTTCAGAGTCGATGCGTTTTGAGAAGTTGATGGAGCATTTTAAGAATGAAGACGACAACATCGACTTTTTGGTATTATCTGTAAATCAATAAAAATGATCCAGAACTAATCAGTTTGTTATCAGTGTCTATTAGTAACACTAGTACAATAACTTATCAATGAACAATCAATTCCTGATTTGACTTAATGTTGATCAAAAAGTTTTCATTACTGATATTTTGTTAAATACTTTAATCCATATTTGACTCACCTGGAATCAAAAATACCTTTTGATGACATCATCAGCAGGAGATTGACCAGCTGTGATCAGGTGTGTTGTTGCCATGGTAACTGTCTCCAGGTGGCCTGTATGCAGTTCATTAACATCGTGGTTCACTCAGTGGAAGACATGAACTTCAGAGTTCACCTGCAGTACGACTTCACCAAGCTGAACCTGGATGAACACCTGGAGGTAAACCATGACATCATCAGTGACATCATCAATGACATCATCAACACATGACCAACTGTCTAACAAACACATGGGAAGAGAAAAAAGGCTGAAAATTAAGTGATAAATATCAGATCAGAATGAGTAATTATTTTACATTTTGTTACTTTTACTATTTTACCTGCTAGACGTTACAATAAAAATAACAATGATATTTAATCAAGTTTATGACTGATCAATACCACTGGATCATAGATAATGGATCATAGATCATAGATCATGAACTAACATCCTGTTGTTTCTGTTCTTCAGCGGCTAAAGCACACGGAGAGTGACAGGCTGCAGGTGCAGATTCAGGCTTACCTGGATAACGTGTTTGATGTAGGGACCCTGCTAGAGGACGCCGAGACCAAGACAGCCGCCCTAGAGCGAGTTGAAGAGCTGGAGGAGAATCTGACCACGGTAAGACAGGAAGATGGACAGGTGTTGACCCACAGGTAGATGGACAGGTGTTGAACCACAGGTAGATGGACAGGTGTTGACCCACAGGAAGATGGACAGGTGCTTACCCACAGGAAGATGGACAGGTGTCTTCCTGGACTCTTTTTACCCCCCTCTTCTGTCCTCAGATGTCGGAGCGCCTCCTTGATGTGGAGAACGAGGCGATGCTGAAGATCGTTGAGCTCGAGAAACAGCTGATGCAGACCAACAAGGAGCTGGACCACATCCGGGTTGGTGCTGTTGCTATGGAAACAAGCCTGTTATTAGGGAGCAGAACCTTAAGCTCACGTCCCATTTTATCTCTGCTCACCTAGGATGTGTATGCCAGTGCCAACTCCCAGGTGCACACGCTGCGGCGGATGGTTAGGGAGAAGGACCAGACTATTCGGCGCCAGAGTCGTTTAGAGCGTCAGGCTCAGGAGGCACAGCAGGCCGGAGGACCTGGAGGTCCACAACCACAGCGAGGGGAGGGGGATGGGGGAGTGTCTGACTCTGCCTCCCCATCACCCCCGCCCTGCCCTAACCTGTCCCCAAGGTGAGTATCTGACCCTGCCTTACCAAGGTGTGACACATCATGATTTAGCAATAAGGCTAGCCATAGCATTACCATTAGTGTTATCTAAGCAACACGGAAAAAGTCACAGGAAAGGTACCAGGGTTAGGGAAGGGTACCAACAAACATAAAGGTACCAACAAATACAAAGGTACCAACAAATTTAAAGGTCCCAACAAACATAAAGGCACCAACAAATATAAAGGTCCCAACAAATACAAAGGTACCAACAAATTTAAAGGTCCCAACAAACATAAAGGCACCAACAAACGTAAAGGTACCAACAAACGTAAAGGTACCAAAAAAAACAAAGGTACCGACAAACGTAAAGGTACCAACAAACTTAAAGGCACCAAAAAGCCTAAAGGTACCAACAAACATAAAGATACCAACAAACATAAAAGCACCAACAAGCCTAAAGGCACCAACAAATACAAAGGTACCAACAAACATAAAGGTACCAACAAACATAAAGATACCAACAAACTTAAAGGCACCAACAAGCCTAAAGGCACCAACAAATACAAAGGTACCAACAAACATAAAGGTACCAACAAACATAAAGATACCAACAAACTTAAAGGCACCAACAAGCCTAAAGGCACCAACAAGCCTAAAGGCACCAACAAGCCTAAAGGCACCAACAAATATAAAGGTACCAACAAATACAAAGGTACCAACAAATTTAAAGGTCCCAACAAACGTAAAGGTACCAACAAATGTAAAGGCCCCAACAAACGTAAAGGTACCAACAAATGTAAAGGTACCAACAAAGATGAAAGTACCAACAAACGACAGTCCCAACAAAAGTAAAGGCACAGTTAAAGGTACAGACACAGGTAACCATGGCGACCATGTATCGATGTTTAATAGACCAATAATTCTAGAGATTCTAACATGATATAAATGCTGTTACCAAAGAAAGAGAGCAATCATATTCAATCATCTGTCATTAATTTTTGAACTATTATCTGATTGGATCAACAGTCCTGAGACAGTAGCCTATCACGGCATGGGAACTGGCATGGGTGGAGCTCCAGGAATGCCGGCCCCTCCCCCTCCCCCCCCTCCTCCACCACCAATGCCAGGTTCAGGTGAGTTTAGGATGGACCAATGAGAACCTTGTTTCACCATAAGCATATGTAAGAGAGTCTAACTTCCAGTTTTCTGTTGTCCTCTCTAAGTGTCCAACGAGTCGTACCCTGCTCCTCCTCCCCCTGCTCCTCCGCCTCCCCCTCCCCCTCCCCCCCCCTGTCGGACCAGTGAGCTCTCCTCTAACATCCCCATGCCCCCCCCTCCTCCCCCTGTGGCCCCCCCTCTTCCAGGTACAGGGGGGTCGCCAACGGTCATCTTTAACTCTGGACTAGCAGGTGAGACTGAATGACGTTTAAAAACTGTTCAGGTGAGAAACGACGTTAGAGCACTGATCTCTGATGACCTGTTCTCTCTCTTTGTGCTGACAGAGGGTCCGCTCAAGTTATTCTGTAGGTGTCCTAACGAGGGTCAACACCTTGTTAACATCAATTAACATGATTCACCATTTATCTTCGTTATCAGCACTCATCTTCACCATCATCACCATCTTCATAATAATTCACCACACCACTTTCCTCATCCTCGCCTGTATCACCGCCATCATTCATTTTCCTCTCGCCGTCATTTATCCTTACCTACATCACCGATCTTCACCCTCATGTTCATCATCCATCTGTAGCATTTCATCTCTCACCTTTCTGTCTCATACCTCTTAATCTCTCATCTTTCTGTCTCTGACCTCTTAATCTCTCATCTTTCTGTCTCTGACCTCTTAATCTCTCACCTTTCTGTCTCGGACCTCTTAATCTCTCACCTTTCTGTCTCTGACCTCTTAATCTCTCACCTTTCTGTCTCTGACCTCTTAATCTCTCACCTTTCTGTCTCGGACCTCTTAATCTCTCACCTTTCTGTCTCTGACCTCTTAATCTCTCACCTTTCTGTCTCTATTAAACAGCGGTCAAGATCAAGAAGCCAATTCAGACCAAGTTTAGGATGCCAGTGCTGAACTGGGTTGCTCTCAAGCCAAGTCAGATCAATGGAACAATATTCAATGATATCGATGATGAGGCCATCCTGCAGGTAGATATCTGACTTTAAGTTTGATTTATGAAAAAGTAAGAGTTAACCTTTACCCTTTAGAAAAACAGAGTAAGGGTTGACCTTTACCCTTTAGAACCACAGAGTAAAGGTTGACCTTTACCCTCTAGAACCACAGGGTTAGGGTTAACATTTACCCTTTAGAACCACAGAGTTAGGGTCGACCTTCACCCTTTAGAACAACAAAGTAGGGGGTTGACCTTCACCCTTTAGAACCACAGAGTTAGGGTTGACCTTTACCCTTTAGAACCACAGAGTTAGGGTCGACCTTTACCCTTTAGAACTACAGAGTTAGGGTTGACCTTTACCCTTTAGAACCACAGAGTTAGGGTCGACCTTTGACCTTTAGAACTACAGGGTTAGGGTCGACATTTACCCTTTAGAACAACAGAGTAAGGGTCGACATTTACCCTTTAGAACAACAGACTAAGGGTAAGACCTTTACCCTTTAGAACCACAGAGTTAGGGTCGACCTTTACACTTTAGAACAACAGAGTAAGGGTCAACATTTACCCTTTAGAACAACAGACTAAGGGTAAGACCTTTATCCTTTAGAACCACAGAGTAAGGGTCGACATTTACCCTTTAGAACCACAGAGTTAGGGTCGACCTTTACACTTTAGAACAACAGAGTAAGGGTCGACATTTACCCTTTAGAACCACAGAGTTGGGGTCGACCTTTACACTTAAGAACAACAGAGTAAGGGTCGACATTTACCCTTTAGAACAACAGAGTAGGGGGTTGACCTTTACCCTTTAGAACCACAGAGTTAGGGTTGACCTTTACCCTCTAGAACCACAGGGTTAGGGTTAACATTTACCCTTTAGAACCACAGAGTTAGGGTCGACCTTTACCCTTTAGAACCACAGAGTTAGGGTCGACAATTACCCTTTAGAACAACAAAGTAGGGGGTTGACCTTCACCCTTTAGAACCACAGAGTTAGGGTTGACCTTTACCCTTTAGAACCACAGAGTTAGGGTCGACCTTTACCCTTTAGAACTACAGGGTTAGGGTCGACCTTTACCCTTTGGAACTACAGGGTGAGGGTCGACATTTACCCTTTAGAACAACAGAGTTAGGGTCGACCTTTACCCTTTAGAACAACAGACTAAGGGTGGACCTTTACCCTTTAGAACCACAGAGTTAGAGACGACCTTTACCCTTTAGAACAACAGACTAAGGGTCGACCTTTATACTTAAGAACCACAGAGTTAGGGTTGACCTTTACCCTTTAGAACCACAGAGTTAGGGTCGACCTTTACCCTTTAGAACAACAGAGTAATGGTCAACATTTACCCTTTAGAACAACAGAGTAGGGTGTTGACCTTTACCCTTTAGAACCACAGAGTTAAGGTTGACCTTTACCCTTTAGAACAACAGACTAAGGGTCGACCTTTACCCTTTAGAACAACAGAGTTAGGGTTGACCTTTACCCTTTAGAACCACAGAGTTAGGGTCGACCTTTACCCTTTAGAACTACAGAGTTAGGGTTGACCTTTACCCTTTAGAACCACAGAGTTAGAGTCGACCTTTACCCTTTAGAACCACAGAGTTAGAGTCGACCTTTACCCTTTAGAACCACAGAGTTAGGGTCGACCTTTACCCTTTCGTACCACAGAGTAAGGGTCGACCTTTATCGTTTAGAACAACAGAGTAAGGGTCGACCTTTATCCTTTAGAACCAAAGAGTAAGAGTCGACCTTTACCCTTTAGAAGCACAGGGTTAGCGTTAACATTTACCCTTTAGAACCACAGAGTAAGGGTCGACATTTACCCTTTAGAACCACAGAGTAAGGGTTGACTTTAACCCTTTAGAACAACAGAGTAGGGGGTTGACCTTTACCCTTTCGAAACACAGAGTAAGGGTCGACAATTACCCTTTAGAACAACGGGTCGACCTTTATCCTTTAGAACCAAAGAGTAAGAGTCGACCTTTACCCTTTAGAAGCACAGGGTTAGCGTTAAAATTTACCCTTTAGAACCACAGAGTAAGGGTCGACATTTACCCTTTAGAACCACAGAGTAAGGGTTGACTTTAACCCTTTAGAACCACAGAGTTAGGGTCGACCTTCACCCTTTAGAACAACAGAGTTAGGGTTGACCTTTACCCCTTAGAACAACAGAGTAAGGGTCGACCTTTACCCTTTAGAACCACAGAGTAAAGGTCGACCTTTACCCTTTAGAACTACAGGGTTAGGGTCAACATTTACCCTTTAGAACCACAGAGTTAGGGTCGACCTTTACCCTTTAGAACAACAGAGTAAGGGTTGACATTTACCCTTTAGAACCACAGAGTTAAGGTTAACCTTTACCCTTTAGAACCACAGAGTAAGGGTCAACATTTACCCATTAGAACAACAGAGTTAAGGTCAACCTTTACCCTTTAGAACCACAGAGTTAGAGTCGACCTTCACCCTTTAGAACAACAGAGTAAGGGTCGACCTTTACCCTTTAGAACCACAAAGTAAGGGTCGACCTTTATCATTTAGAACCACAGAGTAAGGGTCGACATTTACCCTTTAGAACCACAGAGTAAGGGTTGACTTTAACCCTTTAGAACCATAGAGTTAGGGTCCACCTTCACCCTTTAGAACAACAGAGTTAGGGTCGACATTTACCCTTTAGAACAACAGGGTTAGCGTTAAAATTTACCCTTTAGAACCACAGAGTAAGGGTCAACATTTACCCTTTAGAACCACAGAGTTAGAGTCGACCTTTACCCTTTAGAACAACAGACTAAGGGTGGACCTTTAACCTTTAGAACCACAGAGTTAGGGTCGACCTTTACACTTTAGAACAACAGAGTAAGGGTCGACATTTACCCTTTAGAACAACAGAGTAGGGGGTTGACCTTTACCCTTTAGAACCACAGAGTTAGGGTTGACCTTTACCCTTTAGAACCACAGAGTTAGGGTCAACCTTTACCCTTTAGAACCACAGAGTTAGGGTCGACCTTTACACTTTAGAACAACAGAGTAAGGGTCGACATTTACCCTTTAGAACAACAGAGTGAGGGTCGACCTTTATCCTTTAGAACCACAGAGTAAGGGTCGACATTTACCCTTTAGAACTACAGAGTTAAGGTCGACATTTACCCTTTAGAACCACAGAGTTAAGGTTAACCTTTACCCTTTAGAACAACAGAGTAAGGGTCGACCTTTACCCTTTAGAACCACAGAGTTAGGGTCGACCTTTACACTTTGGAAACAACAGAGTAAGGGTCGACATTTACCCTTTAGAACAACAGAGTAAGGGTCGATCTTTATCATTTAGAACCACAGAGTAAGAGTCGACCTTTACCCTTTAGAAGCACAGGGTTAGCATTAACATTTACCCTTTAGAACCACAGAGTAAGGGTCAACATTTACCCTTTAGAACAACAGAGTTAAGGTCAACCTTTACCCTTTAGAACCACAGAGTTAGAGTCGACCTTCACCCTTTAGAACCACAGAGTAAGGGTTGACTTTAACCCTTTAGAACCATAGAGTTAGAGTCCACCTTCACCCTTTAGAACAACAGGGTTAGCGTTAACATTTACCCTTTAGAACCACAGAGTAAGGGTCAACATTTACCCTTTAAAACAACAGAGTTAAGGTCGACCTTTACCCTTTAGAACCACAGAGTTAGAGTCGACCTTTACCCTTTAGAACAACAGACTAAGGGTGGACCTTTAACCTTTAGAACCACAGAGTTAGGGTCGACCTTTACCCTTTAGAACTACAGGGTTAGGGTCGACATTTACCCTTTAGAACAACAGAGTAGGGGGTTGACCTTTACCCTTTAGAACCACAGAGTTAGGGTTGACCTTTACCCTTTAGAACCACAGAGTTAGGGTCAACCTTTACCCTGAAGAACTACAGGGTTAGGGTTGACATTTACCCTTTAGAACCACAGAGTTAGGGTCGACCTTTACACTTTAGAACAACAGAGTAAGGGTCGACATTTACCCTTTAGAACAACAGAGTAGGGTGTTGACCTTTACCCTTTAGAACCACAGAGTTAGGGTTGACCTTTACCCTTTAGAACCACAGGGTTAGGGTCGACCTTTACCCTTTAGAACTACAGGGTTCGGGTCGACCTTTACCCTTTAGAACCACAGAGTTAGGGTCAACCTTTACCCTTTAGAACTACAGGGTTAGGGTCGACATTTACCCTTTAGAACCACAGAGTTAGGGTCGACCTTTACCCTTTAGAACAACAGAGTAAGGGTCGACCTTTACCCTTTAGAACAACAGAGTTAAAGTCGACCTTTACCCATTAGAACCACAGAGTTAGAGTCGACCTTTACCCTTTAGAACAACAGAGTAAAGGTCGACATTTACCCTTTAGAACCACAGAGTTAGGGTCGACCTTTACCCTTTAGAACCACAGAGTTAGGGTCGACCTTTACCCTTTAGAACCACAGAGTTAGGGTTGACCTTTACCCTTTAGAACAACAAAGTAGGGGGTTGACCTTCACCCTTTAGAACAACAGAGTAAGGGTTGACCTTTTCCCTTTAGAACCACAGAGTTAGGGTCGACCTTTACCCTTTAGAACTACAGAGTTAGGGTTGACCTTTACCCTTTAGAACCACAGAGTATGAGTCGACCTTTACCCTTTAGAACAACAGACTAAGGGTCGACCTTTATACTTAAGAACCACAGAGTTAGGGTTGACCTTTACCCTTTAGAACCACAGAGTAAGGGTCGACCTTTACCCTTTAGAACTACAGGGTTAGGGTCGACATTTACCCTTTAGAACCACAGAGTTAGAGTCGACCTTTACCCTTTAGAACCACAGAGTTAGGGTCGACCTTTACCCTTTAGAACAACAGAGTAAGGGTCGACATTTACCCTTTAGAACAACAGAGTAGGGGGTTGACCTTCACCCTTTAGAACCACAGAGTTAGGGTTGACCTTTACCCTTTAGAACCACAGAGTTAGGGTTGACCTTTACCCTTTATAACTACAGGGTTAGGGTCAACCTTTACCCTTTAGAACCAAAGAGTTAGGGTCGACAATTACCCTTTAGAACAACAAAGTAGGGGGTTAACCTTCACCCTTTAGAACCACAGAGTTAGGGTTGACCTTTACCCTTTAGAACCACAGAGTTAGGGTTGACCTTTACCCTTTATAACTACAGGGTTAGGGTCAACCTTTACCCTTTGGAACTACAGGGTTAGGGTCGACATTTACCCTTTAGAACCACAGAGTTAGGGTCGACCTTTACCCTTTAGAACAACAGAGTAAGGGTCGACCTTTACCCTTTAGAACCACAGAGTATGAGTCGACCTTTACCCTTTAGAACAACAGACTAAGGGTCGACCTTTATACTTAAGAACCACAGAGATAGGGTTGACCTTTACCCTTTAGAACCACAGAGTAAGGGTCGACCTTTACCCTTTATAACTACCGGTTGCGGGTTGACATTGACCCTTTAGAACCACAGAGTTAGAGTCGACCTTTACCCTTTAGAACCACAGAGTTAGGGTCGACCTTTACACTTTAGAACAACAGAGTAAGGGTCGACCTTTACCCTTTAGAACCACAGAGTTAGGGTCGACCTTTACCCTTTAGAACCACAGACTAAGGGTCGACCTTTATACTTAAGAACCACAGAGTTAGGGTTGACCTTTACCCTTTAGAACCACAGAGTAAGGGTCAACATTTACCCTTTAGAACAACAGAGTTAAGGTCGACATTTACCCTTTAGAACCACACAGTTAAGGTTAACCTCTACCCTTTAGAACAACAGAGAAAGGGTCGACCTTTACCCTTTCGAACCACAGATTTAGAGTCGACCTTTACCCTTTAGAACAACAGAGTAAGGGTCGATCTTTATCCTTTAGAACCACAGAGTAAGAGTCGACCTTTACCCTTTAGAAGCACAGGGTTAGCATTAACATTTACCCTTTAGAACACCAGAGTAAGGGTAGACCTTTACCCTTTAGAACCACAGAGTAAGGGTCGACATTTACCCTTTAGAACCACAGAGTTAGAGTCGACCTTCACCCTTTAGAACAACAGAGTAAGGGTCGACCTTTACACTTAAGAACAACAGAGTAAGGGTCGACATTTACCCTTTAGAACAACAGAGTAGGGGGTTGACCTTTACCCTTTAGAACCACAGAGTTAGGGTTGACCTTTACCCTCTAGAACCACAGGGTTAGGGTTAACATTTACCCTTTAGAACCACAGAGTTAGGGTCGACCTTTACCCTTTAGAACCACAGAGTTAGGGTCGACAATTACCCTTTAGAACAACAAAGTAGGGGGTTGACCTTCACCCTTTAGAACCACAGAGTTAGGGTTGACCTTTACCCTTTAGAACCACAGAGTTAGGGTCGACCTTTACCCTTTAGAACTACAGGGTTAGGGTCGACCTTTACCCTTTGGAACTACAGGGTGAGGGTCGACATTTACCCTTTAGAACAACAGAGTTAGGGTCGACCTTTACCCTTTAGAACAACAGACTAAGGGTGGACCTTTACCCTTTAGAACCACAGAGTTAGAGACGACCTTTACCCTTTAGAACAACAGACTAAGGGTCGACCTTTATACTTAAGAACCACAGAGTTAGGGTTGACCTTTACCCTTTAGAACCACAGAGTTAGGGTCGACCTTTACCCTTTAGAACAACAGAGTAATGGTCGACATTTACCCTTTAGAACAACAGAGTAGGGTGTTGACCTTTACCCTTTAGAACCACAGAGTTAAGGTTGACCTTTACCCTTTAGAACAACAGACTAAGGGTCGACCTTTACCCTTTAGAACAACAGAGTTAGGGTTGACCTTTACCCTTTAGAAGCACAGGGTTAGCGTTAACATTTACCCTTTAGAACCACAGAGTAAGGGTCGACATTTACCCTTTAGAACCACAGAGTAAGGGTTGACTTTAACCCTTTAGAACAACAGAGTAGGGGGTTGACCTTTACCCTTTAGAACCACAGAGTAAGGGTCGACAATTACCCTTTAGAACAACAGAGTAAGGGTCGATCTTTATCCTTTAGAACCAAAGAGTAAGAGTCGACCTTTACCCTTTAGAAGCACAGGGTTAGCGTTAACATTTACCCTTTAGAACCACAGAGTAAGGGTCGACATTTACCCTTTAGAACCACAGAGTAAGGGTTGACTTTAACCCTTTAGAACCACAGAGTTAGGGTCGACCTTCACCCTTTAGAACAACAGAGTTAGGGTTGACCTTTACCCCTTAGAACAACAGAGTAAGGGTCGACCTTTACCCTTTAGAACCACAGAGTAAAGGTCGACCTTTACCCTTTAGAACTACAGGGTTAGGGTCAACATTTACCCTTTAGAACCACAGAGTTAGGGTCGACCTTTACCCTTTAGAACAACAGAGTAAGGGTTGACATTTACCCTTTAGAACCACAGAGTTAAGGTTAACCTTTACCCTTTAGAACCACAGAGTAAGGGTCAACATTTACCCATTAGAACAACAGAGTTAAGGTCAACCTTTACCCTTTAGAACCACAGAGTTAGAGTCGACCTTCACCCTTTAGAACAACAGAGTAAGGGTCGACCTTTACCCTTTAGAACCACAAAGTAAGGGTCGACCTTTATCATTTAGAACCACAGAGTAAGGGTCGACATTTACCCTTTAGAACCACAGAGTAAGGGTTGACTTTAACCCTTTAGAACCATAGAGTTAGGGTCCACCTTCACCCTTTAGAACAACAGAGTTAGGGTCGACATTTACCCTTTAGAACAACAGGGTTAGCGTTAAAATTTACCCTTTAGAACCACAGAGTAAGGGTCAACATTTACCCTTTAGAACCACAGAGTTAGAGTCGACCTTTACCCTTTAGAACAACAGACTAAGGGTGGACCTTTAACCTTTAGAACCACAGAGTTAGGGTCGACCTTTACACTTTAGAACAACAGAGTAAGGGTCGACATTTACCCTTTAGAACAACAGAGTAGGGGGTTGACCTTTACCCTTTAGAACCACAGAGTTAGGGTTGACCTTTACCCTTTAGAACCACAGAGTTAGGGTCAACCTTTACCCTTTAGAACCACAGAGTTAGGGTCGACCTTTACACTTTAGAACAACAGAGTAAGGGTCGACATTTACCCTTTAGAACAACAGAGTGAGGGTCGACCTTTATCCTTTAGAACCACAGAGTAAGGGTCGACATTTACCCTTTAGAACTACAGAGTTAAGGTCGACATTTACCCTTTAGAACCACAGAGTTAAGGTTAACCTTTACACTTTAGAACAACAGAGTAAGGGTCGACCTTTACCCTTTAGAACCACAGAGTTAGGGTCGACCTTTACACTTTGGAAACAACAGAGTAAGGGTCGACATTTACCCTTTAGAACAACAGAGTAAGGGTCGATCTTTATCATTTAGAACCACAGAGTAAGAGTCGACCTTTACCCTTTAGAAGCACAGGGTTAGCATTAACATTTACCCTTTAGAACCACAGAGTAAGGGTCAACATTTACCCTTTAGAACAACAGAGTTAAGGTCAACCTTTACCCTTTAGAACCACAGAGTTAGAGTCGACCTTCACCCTTTAGAACCACAGAGTAAGGGTTGACTTTAACCCTTTAGAACCATAGAGTTAGAGTCCACCTTCACCCTTTAGAACAACAGGGTTAGCGTTAACATTTACCCTTTAGAACCACAGAGTAAGGGTCAACATTTACCCTTTAAAACAACAGAGTTAAGGTCGACCTTTACCCTTTAGAACCACAGAGTTAGAGTCGACCTTTACCCTTTAGAACAACAGACTAAGGGTGGACCTTTAACCTTTAGAACCATAGAGTTAGAGTCCACCTTCACCCTTTAGAACTACAGGGTTAGGGTCGACATTTACCCGTTAGAACAACAGAGTAGGGGGTTGACCTTTACCCTTTAGAACCACAGAGTTAGGGTTGACCTTTACCCTTTAGAACCACAGAGTTAGGGTCAACCTTTACCCTGAAGAACTACAGGGTTAGGGTTGACATTTACCCTTTAGAACCACAGAGTTAGGGTCGACATTTACCCTTTAGAACAACAGAGTAAGGGTCGACATTTACGCTTTAGAACAACAGAGTAGGGTGTTGACCTTTACCCTTTAGAACCACAGAGTTAGGGTTGACCTTTACCCTTTAGAACCACAGGGTTAGGGTTGACCTTTACCCTTTAGAACTACAGGGTTCGGGTCGACCTTTACCCTTTAGAACCACAGAGTTAGGGTCAACCTTTACCCTTTAGAACTACAGGGTTAGGGTCGACATTTACCCTTTAGAACCACAGAGTTAGGGTCGACCTTTACCCTTTAGAACAACAGAGTAAGGGTCGACCTTTACCCTTTAGAACAACAGAGTTAAAGTCGACCTTTACCCATTAGAACCACAGAGTTAGAGTCGACCTTTACCCTTTAGAACAACAGAGTAAAGGTCGACATTTACCCTTTAGAACCACAGAGTTAGGGTCGACCTTTACCCTTTAGAACCACAGAGTTAGGGTCGACCTTTACCCTTTAGAACCACAGAGTTAGGGTTGACCTTTACCCTTTAGAACAACAAAGTAGGGGGTTGACCTTCACCCTTTAGAACAACAGAGTAAGGGTTGACCTTTTCCCTTTAGAACCACAGAGTTAGGGTCGACCTTTACCCTTTAGAACTACAGAGTTAGGGTTGACCTTTACCCTTTAGAACCACAGAGTATGAGTCGACCTTTACCCTTTAGAACAACAGACTAAGGGTCGACCTTTATACCCTTAAGAACCAACAGAGTTAGGGTTGACCTTTACCCTTTAGAACCACAGAGTAAGTGTCGACCTTTACCCTTTAGAACTACAGAGGTTAGGGTTGACATTTACCCTTTAGAACCACAGAGTTATGAGTCGACCTTTACCCTTTAGAACCAACAGAGTTAGGGTCGACCTTTACCCTTTAAGAACAACAGAGTTAGGGTTGACCTTTTACCCTTTAGAACAACAGAGTAGGGGGTTGACCTTTACCCTTTAGAACCACAGAGTTAGGGTTGACCTTTACCCTTTAGAACCACAGAGTTAGGGTCGAACTTTACACTTTATAACTACAGGGTTAGGGTCGACCTTTACCCTTTAGAACCAAAGAGTTAGGGTCGACAATTACCCTTTAGAACAACAAAGTAGGGGGTTAACCTTCACCCTTTAGAACCACAGAGTTAGGGTTGACCTTTACCCTTTAGAACCACAGAGTTAGGGTTGACCTTTACCCTTTATAACTACAGGGTTAGGGTCAACCTTTACCCTTTGGAACTACAGGGTTAGGGTCGACATTTACCCTTTAGAACCACAGAGTTAGGGTCGACCTTTACCCTTTAGAACAACAGAGTAAGGGTCGACCTTTACCCTTTAGAACCACAGAGTATGAGTCGACCTTTACCCTTTAGAACAACAGACTAAGGGTCGACCTTTATACTTAAGAACCACAGAGATAGGGTTGACCTTTACCCTTTAGAACCACAGAGTAAGGGTCGACCTTTACCCTTTAGAACTACAGGGTTAGGGTCGACATTTACCCTTTAGAACCACAGAGTTAGAGTCGACCTTTACCCTTTAGAACCACAGAGTTAGGGTCGACCTTTACACTTTAGAACAACAGAGTAAGGGTCGACCTTTACCCTTTAGAACCACAGAGTTAGGGTCGACCTTTACCCTTTAGAACCACAGACTAAGGGTCGACCTTTATACTTAAGAACCACAGAGTTAGGGTTGACCTTTACCCTTTAGAACCACAGAGTAAGGGTCAACATTTACCCTTTAGAACAACAGAGTTAAGGTCGACATTTACCCTTTAGAACCACACAGTTAAGGTTAACCTCTACCCTTTAGAACAACAGAGAAAGGGTCGACCTTTACCCTTTCGAACCACAGATTTAGAGTCGACCTTTACCCTTTAGAACAACAGAGTAAGGGTCGATCTTTATCCTTTAGAACCACAGAGTAAGAGTCGACCTTTACCCTTTAGAAGCACAGGGTTAGCATTAACATTTACCCTTTAGAACACCAGAGTAAGGGTAGACCTTTACCCTTTAGAACCACAGAGTAAGGGTCGACATTTACCCTTTAGAACCACAGAGTTAGAGTCGACCTTCACCCTTTAGAACAACAGAGTAAGGGTCGACCTTTGCCCTTTAGAACCACAGAGTAAGGGTCGACCTTTATCGTTTAGAACCACAGAGTAAGGGTCGACATTTACCCTTTAGAACCACAGAGTAAGGGTTGACTTTAACCCTTTAGAACCATAGAGTTAGGGGGTTGACCTTCACCCTTTAGAACAACAGAGTTAGGGTCGACCTTTACCCTTTAGAACCACAGGGTTAGCGTTAACCTTTACCCTTTAGAAGCACAGAGTAAGGGTTGACTTTAACCTTTTAGAACCACAGAGTAAGGGTCGACCTTTATCGTTTAGAACCACAGAGTAAGGGTCGACATTTACCCTTTAGAACCACAGAGTAAGGGTTGACTTTAACCCTTTAGAACCATAGAGTTAGGGTCGACCTTCACCCTTTAGAACAACAGAGTAAGGGTCAACCTTTACCCTTTAGAACCACAGAATTAGCGTTAACCTTTACCCTTTAGAAGCACAGAGTAAGGGTTGACTTTAACCCTTTAGAACCACAGAGTTAGGGTCAATCTTTACCCTTTCGAACCACAGAGATAAGGTTAACCTTTACCCTTTAGAACCACAGAGTTAAGGTTAACCTTTACCCTTTAGAACCACAGAGTAAGGGTCGACCTTTATCCTTTAGAACCACAGAGTAAGGGTCAACCTTTACCCCTTAGAACAACAGAGTAAGGGTTGACCTTTACCCTTTAGAACCACAGAGTAAGGGTCGACCTTTACCCTTAAGAACCACAGAGTTAGGGTCGACCTTTACCCTTTAGAACAACAGAGTAAGGGTCGACCTTTACCCTTTAGAACCACAGAGTTAAGGTTAACCTTTACCCTTTAGAACACCAGAGTAAGGGTAGACCTTTACCCTTTAGAACCACAGAGTAAGGGTCGACATTTACCCTTTAGAACAACAGAGTTAAGGTCGACCTTTACCCTTCAGAACCACAGAGTTAGAGTCGACCTTTACCCTTTAGAACAACAGAGTAAGGGTCGACCTTTACCCTTTCGAACCACAGAGTAAGGGTCGACCTTTATCGTTTAGAACCACAGAGTAAGGGTCGACATTTACCCTTTGGAACAACAGAGTAAAGGTTGACCTTTATCCTTTAGAACCAAAGAGTAAGAGTCGACCTTTACCCTTTAGAAGCACAGGGTTAGCGTTAACATTTACCCTTTAGAACCACAGAGTTAAGGTTAACCTTTACCCTTTAGAACCACAGAGTAAGGGTCGACCTTAACCCTTTAGAACCACAGAGTTAGGGTCGATCTTTACCCTTTCGAACCACAGAGATAAGGTTAACCTTTACCCTTTAGAACCACAGAGTTAAGGTTAACCTTTACCCTTTAGAACAACAGAGTAAGGGTCGACCTTTACCCTTTAGATCCACAAAGTTAGGGTTGACCTTAACACTTTAGAACAACAGAGTAAGGGTCGACCTTTACCCTTTAGAACCACAGAATTAGCGTTAACCTTTACCCTTTAGAAGCACAGAGTAAGGGTTGACTTTAACCCTTTAGAACCACAGAGTTAGGGTCAATCTTTACCCTTTCGAACCACAGAGATAAGGTTAACCTTTACCCTTTAGAACCACAGAGTTAAGGTTAACCTTTACCCTTTAGAACCACAGAGTAAGGGTCGACCTTTATCCTTTAGAACCACAGAGTAAGGGTCAACCTTTACCCCTTAGAACAACAGAGTAAGGGTTGACCTTTACCCTTTAGAACCACAGAGTAAGGGTCGACCTTTACCCTTAAGAACCACAGAGTTAGGGTCGACCTTTACCCTTTAGAACAACAGAGTAAGGGTCGACCTTTACCCTTTAGAACCACAGAGTTAAGGTTAACCTTTACCCTTTAGAACACCAGAGTAAGGGTAGACCTTTACCCTTTAGAACCACAGAGTAAGGGTCGACATTTACCCTTTAGAACAACAGAGTTAAGGTCGACCTTTACCCTTCAGAACCACAGAGTTAGAGTCGACCTTTACCCTTTAGAACAACAGAGTAAGGGTCGACCTTTATCGTTTAGAACCACAGAGTAAGGGTCGACATTTACCCTTTGGAACAACAGAGTAAAGGTTGACCTTTATCCTTTAGAACCAAAGAGTAAGAGTCGACCTTTACCCTTTAGAAGCACAGGGTTAGCGTTAACATTTACCCTTTAGAACCACAGAGTTAAGGTTAACCTTTACCCTTTAGAACCACAGAGTAAGGGTCGACCTTAACCCTTTAGAACCACAGAGTTAGGGTCGATCTTTACCCTTTCGAACCACAGAGATAAGGTTAACCTTTACCCTTTAGAACCACAGAGTTAAGGTTAACCTTTACCCTTTAGAACAACAGAGTAAGGGTCAACCTTTACCCCTTAGAACAACAGAGTAAGGGTTGACCTTAACACTTTAGAACAACAGAGTAAGGGTCGACCTTTACCCTTTAGAACAACAGAGTGAGGGTCGACCCTTACCCTTTAGAACCACAGAGTAAGGGTCAACATTTACCCTTTAGAACAACAGAGTTAAGGTCGACATTTACCCTTTAGAACCACACAGTTAAGGTTAACCTCTACCCTTTAGAACATCAGAGAAAGGGTCGACCTTTACCCTTTCGAACCACAGATTTAGAGTCGACCTTTACCCTTTAGAACAACAGAGTAAGGGTCGATCTTTATCCTTTAGAACCACAGAGTATGAGTCGACCTTTACCCTTTAGAAGCACAGGGTTAGCATTAACATTTACCCTTTAGAACCACAGAGTAAGGGTTGACATTTACCCTTTAGAACAACAGAGTTAAGGTCAACCTTTACCCTTTAGAACCACAGAGTTAGAGTCGACCTTCACCCTTTAGAACAACAGAGTAAGGGTCGACCTTTATCGTTTAGAACCACAGAGTAAGGGTCGACATTTACCCTTTAGAACCACAGAGTAAGGGTTGACTTTAACCCTTTAGAACCATAGAGTTAGGGTCGACCTTCACCCTTTAGAACAACAGAGTTAGGGTCGACCTTTACCCTTTAGAACCACAGGGTTAGCGTTAACCTTCACCCTTTAGAAGCACAGAGTAAGGGTTGACTTTAACCCTTTAGAACCACAGAATTAGGGTCAATCTTTACCCTTTCGAACCACAGAGATAAGGTTAACCTTTACCCTTTAGAACCACAGAGTTAAGGTTAACCTTTACCCTTTAGAACCACAGAGTAAGGGTCGACCTTTATCCTTTAGAACAACAGAGTTAGGGTCGACCTTTACCCTTTAAAACTATAGAGTTAGGGTCAACCTTTACCCTCTAGAACAACAGAGTAAAGGTTGACCTAAACCCTTTAAAAACTTTAATGCACCACAGAACACTTCAAAACTAGATCCAAGTCATCTATGGAACGAGTTGTTGAGCTGATAAAACCAACCAAGCACTGACAATGTCAGTGAAGCCATCCTGCACCGACAACACCTGTCAGTCTCTTAATCTTTGTCTTCAACCTGTCTCTCTTTGATTTATTTATTTCTAACCCCTCCTCCTCTAACCCATCTCTCTCTAACCCCCCTCCCGTTCAGGACTTGGACATGGAGGGTTTTGAGGAGCTATTTAAGACGAAGGCCCAGGGTCCAGCAGTTGACCTCACAATGTCTCGTCAGAAAGTTCCTCAGAAGGCAGCTTCCAAAGTTTCTCTGCTGGAAGCAAATCGAGCCAAAAACCTTGCCATCACATTGAGAAAGGCAGGCCAAGGGTCAGAGGTCATTTGTCGGGCCATCCAAACGTACGTGAACCAGGAACCCAAGACCCCACTGACACTCCTCCAAAAAAAATCAGATATTGAAAGCTGAACAGGTCTGTCTGGTTTGTGTCCTAGCAGGTTTGACCTGCGCACCATTCGGGTGGACTTTGTGGAATGTCTGATGCGTTTCCTGCCAACAGAGGCTGAGGTCAAACTGCTACGGCAATACGAGAGGGACAGAAAACCTTTGGAGGCTCTGAGTGATGAAGACCGATTTATGATGCAGTTTAGCCGTATTGAAAGACTCAACCAGCGAATGTCCATCATGATCTTCATGGGCAACTTCAACGACAACGTCCAGATGTTGACACCGGTAAAAAATAAAAGTCATTGAAGGAGACAAAGATAGATGGAGGGGTAGACAGAGAAGCAAGAAGATAGAGGAGTAGACTGAGAAACAAGAAGACAGAGGGGTAGACTGAGAAACAAGAAAAGGAGGGGTGGACAGAGAAACAAGCAGATAGAGGGGTAGACTGAGAAACAAGGAGATGGAGGGTTAGACTGAGAAACAAGAAAAGGAGGGGTAGACAGAGAAACAAGCAGATAGAGGGGTAGACAGATAAACAAGAAGATAGAGGGTAGACTGAGAAACAAGAAGATGGAGGGGTAGACTGAGAAATAAGAAGATGGAGGGGTAGACAGAGAAACAAGAAGATAGAGGGGTAGACTGAGAGACAAGAAGATGGAGGGGTAGACTGAGAAACAAGAAGATGGAGGGGTAGACAGAGAAACAAGAAGACAGAGGGGTAGACAGAGAAACAAGCAGATAGAGGGGTAGACAGAGAAACAAGAAGACAGAGGGGTAGACTGAGAAACAAGAAGATGGAGGGGTAGACAGAGAAACAAGAAGACAGAGGGGTAGACAGAGAAACAAGCAGATAGAGGGGTAGACTGAGAGATGTACAGCAGGGGGGAAAGGGATAAGGGTAAGAGGGGTAGATGGGGAGAAAGGGCAACGACATCCATGACCCAAAGACGGAGTAAAGAGAAGGATGTTTCATGTCTCAATCTTCTGTTTCTTCGCAGCAACTTCATGCGATCATCGCTGCCTCAGTCTCCATTAAATCATCTCAGAAACTCAAGAAGATTCTGGAGGTTAGTGTGTTTATAAGCTTCTGGGATCAGTTGTGTTTTCTGCTTATAATTATTGTTTAAGATGATGTCAGTTCAATCTACAGTCAATATGACTATTAAATCTTTACAAATATTTAGCCTAAAGTCTGTTTTCTGATTTTAAATTAGAATGTGTTTCTGTCCTAGATCATCTTGGCTCTGGGGAACTACATGAACAGCAGTAAAAGAGGAGCTGTGTATGGATTCAAACTGCAGAGTTTAGACCTGGTAACTCAACAACACCTGACCTTATCCTTGCCGTTGCCTACTATAGCTTCATTTATATGTTTACATCACATCTATGAGGGGGTATGTGATAGTCCATGTGGCCCTGTAGCTGCAGAGAAGCTTACATATAGTGAGCACCCACATACATAGACCACTATCAGAGAATCCTACGTACGTTGACTAAAGAGACACCCACATACATGGACCGCCAACAGAGAAGGTATAGAAGTAGCTCAGGTATGGGGGCAATGTTAATGTCCTGTGAGTTTAAATAAAGGTTGATGATGATGATGATGATGATGACTACCGGGACAATGAAGGTCTGTGCTGATCTCTAGCTGTTGGATACCAAGTCGACTGATCGGACTCAGACTCTTCTTCATTACATCTCTAATGTGGTGAGAGAGAAATATCCTGCCGTGGCATTGTTTTATAACGAACTACACTACGTCGACAAGGCGGCTGCAGGTGAGTCTGTCCACCAATTACAGCACAGCACATATATCAAGCCCGTCTTGGCTCACCTGGGTGTGTTACCTGTGCAGTGAGTCTGGAGAACGTGCTGTGTGACGTGAAGGAGCTTCAGCGCGGCATGGAGCTCACCTGGAGGGAGTTCAGCGTCTCACACAACGCCACACTCAAGGACTTCATCAGCAGGAATGAGTCACGGCTGAACAAGCTGCAGGAGGACGCACGCATCGCTCAGGTGAGTTGTACACATCATCCAGGTGAGCTGCTCGCACAGGTGTCAGGTTCACAGACATGTCAGTGGCTGCATTTGTTAAACGCAGGACTACACTGTAAAAAATGAGGTTTGGAAATACTGATGAAATTGTAAAAAGTGATATTTAGTTATACTGACTACACTGTAAAAAGTGATTTTACAGTTTTTCTCCATTGGTTTGGCTCATTTCTTGAAACCGAAATTACATTCTCAAAATAACATGGACAAACCTCAGAACCACATAGCAATTGTTCACAACAGAATTGAATTTCTCCTTCATTTCATCAAATTGCAAATGTCTTAGTACATGTCTCAATGTCTCTGTACATCTTTGCTAATGATTAAGTACAGACAGCCTGCATTTAGCACAATTTCCAAGTGAATAGATCCTGTTGATCCAAACTGATTGTTGACTTCTCAGTCTCATGGTTGTTCTCTCCAAAGCATGTCAGCATCATTGCATTGTATAAGTCATCACATGCACAATAGTCTGTTGAATTGTCAAAATTAGTCAAGAACATACTGTAAAACCATGAATACCATACATGAATCTCTAACAGTTTTTTTTAATTGCTAAAACACAATTTTGCAAACTAGGCAGGTTTTATCAAAATACTTAACAAAATTCACAAAACCACACATCCAAACTGCAAAATACCTCATATATCCTCTAAAATGAAGCACTGCAGCCAAAACTACATATAGCATTATCAAAATCAAACTTTTGCACCAAATGGCACACACTTCATTCATATTACCAGATTTTTGTCTAACAAACTACACATTGTTGGGCATAATGAAAAACACTCTGTAGTGATTTGTAATCTATTCTTTTTATGAGGACCCAGGAGCAGAGCCGGAGGCAATGAAGCAGTTTTAAAAGGTTTATTGAGGGACACACAGGAGTGAGGGAGGGGGGAATCCAGGTCCGAGAGTGCACGTGCAGGTTCCAGTGAGGCATGAGGCGAGAGGTGGAGGGGGAGAGCTAGCCAATCCTTGTGCTTGAGTGTGGTGCGAGAGTTAGGCAGCATGGCAGAGGCAGGGCGAGCACTGAGGGCACGTGGAGGCACTGGAAGAGGTGAAAAAGGGCGAATTAGTAACAGCATCAAAAACACTTCAACAGATATACAGTCATGGAAAAAATTATTAGACCACCCTTGTTTTCTTCAATTTCTTGTTCATTTTAATGCCTGGTACAACTAAAGGTACATTTGTTTGGACAAATATAATGATAACAACAAAAATAGTAGAGTTAAAATAGAGTTAATTTAAGAGCTGATATCTTGCTATTTTCCATGGTTTTCTTGATAATAACCAAAATCACTTAAGTTCTTACATGACAAGCTATGGCATTTTACTGCCAAAAACAGTGCTTTTAGGCATTCCATGTTTTCTTTTCTGTCTGTTAGTCACGATACACACAGGAGTTAGTACTTGATTGCATAACCATTGTTTTTGATGACTGCAGCCATGCGTCTTGGCATGCTCTCCACCAGCTTCTGACATTGTTCTGCTGTCACAGCAGCCCATTCCTGTTGCAAAAATTCAACCAAATTTGCTTTGTTTTTGGGCTTGTGGTTGTCCATTTTGAGTTTGATGATGTTCCCCAGGTTTTCAATTGGATTTAGATCTGGTAATTGAGCATGCCAAGGCATGGTTTGAATGTTCTGGTTCTCCATCCAGGCTTTACCTGACCTTGCTGTGTGGCAAGGGGCATAGTCTTGTTGGAAAATCCAGTCATTCAAGGCAGTAAAGAGTTTATCAGCTGATGGAAGAAGAGTAGCCCTGTACGTGACCTGGTTCATTCGCCCTTCATACAATTGCATTTGCCCTGTTCCATCCATACTGAAACAACCCCAGATCATCACCGATCCACCCCCATGTTTTACTGTAGGGGCAAGACAGTCTGGTTTGTAGGCTTCTCCAGGCCTCCTCCTAACCAGTAAGTTGGCTGGAGTGGGCATCAACTCAAAGTTGGATTCATCACTGAAGAGAACCTTAGCCCAATCATCAACAGTCCGATCCTTGTGAACCCTAGCAAAGAGTAACTGGGCCTTCCTCTGCCTTTCGTTGATGAAGGGCTTCTCTTTGTGCCGTGTGACTTCAGACCAGCTTCAAGAAGTCGGTTTCGAACTGTCCTTGCTGAACAAGTCACATTTCTCGACAGTGCTCACTCATTTTTAAGGTCCCTAGAGGTCTGACAATGATTCCTGACACAGGAACGGATGAGTGCACGGTCCTCTCGTGGGGTACAAAGACATTTCCTGCCTCGACCAGCTAGCAATTTGGTAGTACCATGTTTGGCTTGCTTTTTCTTGGTGTAATGTATGGCGGTCTTAGAGATCTTCAGTTTTTTGGCTACCTGTCTCTCACTCATGCCAATTTCTAGCAGTGCCAAGATGGCTGCCTTTGTGGCTTCACATAATTCTTTTGTTTTAGGCATTATGTTAGAGCTGACAACTTCTGAGTTGTGCTACGGCTTGAATGTAAGCAGTAAACCACTCTAGGCCTTTGCATGTGCAGTGCTGCTTATGACATGAAATGGCCTCTTATATACCCTGGGAATAGAATTAAGACTAAGCCTGTCAAATAGGACATAAAGTAGTATGGAATCAGCTGCATTTTTTGTCATGTTCATTGTATTCTTCGGGTAATATACCTTTAGTGGTATCAGGCATTAAAATGAACAAGAAATTGAAGAAAACAAGGGTGGTCTAATAATTTTTTCCATGACTGTACAAAATAAATCTTGGATCTCGTGTGTGCGTATGGAGACAGTCTAGATACCACTGAGAGTGGGAATCATCTGGCGTCTGCTTCTTCCTCGAGTGGAGCTTAAGTCAGAGTGCGGTGATTGCAGTAATGACGTGCAGGTGCGACAGTGCGGAGGTGCCAGTGCCAATCAGTGCAGGCGTGTCCAGCCTCTGTGAAGAGAACCAAAGAAACTCGCGGCAGGAAGTGGTTCACAGGAAGTTATCAAAATAATAGAACAAAGTGCAATCACCACACACTCTCATCTTTAGTTTGCTTTGCCATAATACTAAAATAGTTCAAATTGTAGAAAATTCTTCAGATTGTTCACATGCACAGAAATATTTGCAGATACACACATGCTGTTGAAACATTGATTTTTTTTATTTTTCACCAGTCAGTGCAACATATGCACAGCAGATATATTTACATGAGTGAAAAAAATATGCTCACAAAAAGTAGTAAACTTGAAAAATAAATTGCAGTAAAAATATATAGAAAAAAAAGAGGCCAGAAAAATAATTAGTTGATTGGTTGAGGACATGTCTTCTTTGGCCATGAACTCCTCTACCAGTTCTCCCCCTACCTCTCACTCTTCCTGCCCCTCTCATTCTCACCCTCCCTCTTCCTCTTACTCTCTCTACAACATCTTCCATTGTTGTTATAAAAAAAGGTTCTCACCTGTGGTCTTTTTATTGTGCTTACTTCCTAATTGAGGTGGTAACAATTAACCATTGAGGTGTTTGGCCAGGTGGCACATATATTGGCCAGTTAGCTCATGTTGTGTCATTTTGAATGGCAGTGTTTTGAAATGACAATCATGTGACTTTATGTCAGATTGTTGTGTCTTATGCAGAGAACCGTGTTCAGTGTGTTTACAAAGTGCCATTTTGAATTGCAAAATATGTGTAAAGCAGAAAATGTGTTTAGAGTTTTAGAGACTTGAGAAGAGGTTTTGCTTTCTGTGTGTCAGTTTAAATAATTGTGCTATACATGTCATTTTAGTGTGTTAGCAAAAAGTGATATTTAGTTTTACTGACTTTACTGTAAAAAGTGGTATTAAGTGATCATGACTACACTGTAAAAAGTAATATTTAGTTTTACTGACGATACTGTAAAAAGTGATGTGTTCTCTATCCAATCAGGATGCCTTTGAGGATGTGGTGAAGTTTTTCGGTGAGAGTTCAAAGACAATGCCTCCGTCTGTCTTCTTTCCCGTCTTCGTTCGTTTCATCAAAGCATATAGGGTGAGTAAGATCAATGAGGGGCGGAGCCTATGAGTTGGAAGCTTTTTCCACTGTAACAGCAGGAAGTGATGTCATGGTGTTTGTGTTCCAGGTGGCAGAGGAGGATAACGAGCAGCGACGGCGGCAGGAGCAGATGTTGTTGGAGAAACTGGAGCAGGAGGAGCAGCAGGATGAGGAGGCAGAGACTAAGGTAAGACCACCACCTCTTACCTGTTCAAATGTATGTCAAAGGTCAAAGGTCAAAAGTTAAACAGCCACATCCCTCCCCCAGTCCCCCTCTCACAGGGGGCGGAGACAGCAGCAGGAGCTGATCAGCGAGCTGAGACGGCGGCAGGGAAAAGACAGCCGCCATGTTTACGAGGGGAAGGATGGCGCCATTGAGGACATTATCACAGGTGAGAGTGCGGGTATTATCACAGGTGGGGGTGGGGGTATTATCACAGGTGAGGGCAGGACCATAAACACAGGTGAGAGTGGGGGTATTATCACAGGTGAGGGCGGGACCATAAACACAGGTGAGAGTGGGGGTATTATCACAGGTGGGGGTGGGGTATTATCACAGGTGAAAGTGCGGGTATTATCACAGGTGGGGTGGGGTATTATCACAGGTGAGGGCGGGACCATAAACACAGGTGAGAGTGGGGTATTATCACAGGTGGGGTGGGGTATTATCCCAGGTGAGAGTGCAGGTATTATCACAGGTGGGGGTGGGGTATTATCCCAGGTGAAAGTGCGGGTATTATCACAGGTGAGGGCGGGACCATAAACACAGGTGAGAGTGTGGGTATTATCACAGGTGGGGGTGGGGTAATATCCCAGGTGAGAGTGCGGGTATTATCACTGGTGGGGGTGGGGTATTATACCAGGTGAAAGTGCGGGTATTATCACAGGTGGGGGTGGGGTATTATCCCAGGTGAAAGTGCGGGTATTATCACAGGTGGGGGTGGGGTATTATCCCAGGTGAAAGTGTGGGTATTATCACAGGTGGGGGTGGGGTATTATCCCAGGTGAGAGTGTGGGTATTATCACAGGTGGGGGGGGTATTATCCCAGGTGAGAGTGGGACCATAAACACAGGTGAGAGTGTGGGTATTATCACAGGTGAGAGTGGGGGTATTATCACAGGTGAGGGTGGGGGTATTATCACAGGTGAGAGTGGGACCATAAACACAGGTGAGAGTGGGGGTATTATCACAGGTGGGGGGGGCATTATCCCAGGTGAGAGTGGGACCATAAACACAGGTGAGAGTGGGGGTATTATCACAGGTGAGGGTGGGGGTATTATCACAGGTGAGAGTGGGACCATAAACACAGGTGAGAGTGTGGGTATTATCACAGGTGAGAGTGGGACCATAAACACAGGTGAGAGTGTGGGTATTATCACAGGTGAGAGTGGGACCATAAACACAGGTGAGAGTGGGGGTATTATCACAGGTGAGAGTGGGACCATAAACACAGGTGAGAGTGGGGGTATTATCACAGGTGAGAGTGGGACTATAAACACAGGTGAGAGTGGGGGTATTATCACAGGTGAGAGTGGGGGTATTATCACAGGTGAGATTGGGACCATAAACACAGGTGAGAGTGGGGGTATTATCCCAGGTGAGAGTGGGGGTATTATCACAGGTGAGGGTGGGGTATTATCCCAGGTGAGAGTGGGGGTATTATCACAGGTGAGAGTGGGGGTATTATCACAGGTGAGGGTGGGGGTATTATCACAGGTGAGGGCGGGACCATAAAAACAGGTGAGAGTGCGTGTATTATCACAGGTGGAGGGGGGGTGGGGTATTATCCCAGGTGAGAGTGTGGGTATTATCACAGGTGGGGGGGGCATTATCCCAGGTGAGAGTGGGGGTATTATCACAGGTGAGGGTGGGGTATTATCCCAGGTGAGAGTGGGGGTATTATCACAGGTGAGATTGGGACCATAAAGACAGGTGGCAGGCGTATTATCACAAAGGTAATACGGTGGATTATGAAAGGTACCAGTAGACCCAGAGAACAGCTAATCCTTCCTCAGGTACGCAGGTAATCTTCTTCTGATTTTTTTTTTCTTTTACCTGCAGCTCTGAAGACTGTCCCCTTCACGGCTCGATCTGCCAAACGCAGCTCCAGATTCTTTTGTGACCCCGCCCACACCGAGGAGCACTACTGAGAGACATGTCAGATAGTGATGACATCACAAAGAGAGTGATGACATCACAGACTGACCTGTAATTCCACTCAGTCCGTCTCTGCAGCACTTTTGTCCAGGATCTGTCTTTGGATTGTTCCAGATCCACTCAGCTCTGATCTACTTCAGATACACATGCCCCCCCCCCCAGCATGCATCAGTCCACATACAGCTCAGTGACCCATACAGGGAGGAGAATAATTCAATACTTCAGAATTGAACGAGAAGATTGGACTCCAGACTGTAAATCTCACCACTACATCACACAGAGGGACCAAAGATCTGAGCCGAGGAGGATTTTATTTAAAACCACACCTCCTTATAGAAAATGTGAACATTTGAACTTCCTGAAGAACTCTGGGAGGAAGATCACTGATGAACATCAGAACAAACAGGAAGTGAACCTCAGAGGAGCTGATGTTTCCATGAGGCTCCAACCTTAGACTGGTTATTAGACTCACTCTGACCTCGTGGTTCTGCAGGGGTCACGGATTTAAGATCAGGGATAAGGTCACCTGGAGACATTGACCTGGTCAGTGAGGGCGCCACCTACTGGTCAGAGCCACATGAGATAAACCTTTTTGGAAACTGACTGAGAGGAATCTACAGACATGATGTCACAGAGAGGGTGGTGACATCACAGAAAGGGTGGTGACATCACAGAGAGGGTGGTGACATCACAGAGAGACTGATGACATCACAGAGTCGGTGTTGAATGAGATGACTTGTCTTCTTCCGTTGGCAACATCCACTTTTAATCAATGGGACCAATTAGCACTTTGAACATTTGTGATCAATCGATGTTAACTGATGACATCATCTTTTTTTTTATCTGTGAGCATGGACGGGAAGGATTGACCTTTGACCTCCAGAGTTAAACTGTTAATAAATTTGACACTCTTACAAAACCTTACATGGGACAACAGGGGAGGACAGGTGGAGCCTGATGAGCACAGGGGAGGACAGGTTTAGGACAGGTGGAGCCTGATGAGCACAGGTTTAGGACAGGTGGAGCCTGATGAGCACAGGGGAGGACAGGTGGAGCCTGATGAGCACAGGTGAGGACAGGTTTAGGACAGGTGGAGCCTGATGAGCACAGGTTTAGGACAGGTGGAGCCTGATAAGCAAAGGTTTAGGACAGGTGGAGCCTGATGAGCACAGGGGAGGACAGGTGGAGCCTGATGAGCACAGGTGAGGACAGGTTTAGGACAGGTGGAGCCTGATGAGCACAGGTTTAGGACAGGTGGAGCCTGATAAGCACAGGTTTAGGACAGGTGGAGCCTGATGAGCACAGGTTTAGGACAGGTGGAGCCTGATAAGCACAGGTTTAGGACAGGTGGAGCCTGATAAGCACAGGTTTAGGACAGGTGGAGCCTGATGAGCACAGGTTTAGGACAGGTGGAGCCTGATGAGCACAGGTTTAGGACAGGTGGAGCCTGATGAGAACAGGTGAGGACAGGTTTAGGACAGGTGGAGCCTGATGAGCACAGGTGAGGACAGGTTTAGGACAGGTGGAGCCTGATGAGCACAGGTTTAGGACAGGTGGAGCCTGATGAGTACAGGTTTAGGACAGGTGGAGCCTGATAAGCACAGGTTTAGGACAGGTGGAGCCTGATGAGCACAGGGGAGGACAGGTGGAGCCTGATGAGCACAGGTGAGGACAGGTTTAGGACAGGTGGAGCCTGATGAGCACAGGTTTAGGACAGGTGGAGCCTGATGAGTACAGGTTTAGGACAGGTGGAGCCTGATAAGCACAGGTTTAGGACAGGTGGAGCCTGATGAGTACAGGTGAGGACAGGTTTAGGACAGGTGGAGCCTGATAAGCACAGGTGAAGACAGGTTAGGACAGTGAGGTTTGGTTCAAACATGTAGACAATCTACATTAATACTACACTAAACTTTTCAAACCTTCATGATTGGTTATAGTGGCTCATGGCTGTTGTTCTTAATAAAATTCACCTGGACTCACCTGGACTTAGAATGCAGACATGGACAGACAGCCCCACCCTCCCGTTATGAAACATTTCATTGAAAAGAAAAGAAAGAGCACAAACTTTTGTACATGTACAGACATTTTCTATCAGCTGTGGTGGTATTTGTTTGTTTGTTGTGGTTTTTCTGTAAATAAAAATACCGATGATGATGATGATGATGATGAAGACTGACTTTATTTAAGATTAATGAACATTTTTAAGTATCAGTATTTTTACTGATTGGTTATTTCCTAATTATTGATCATTAATGAAAACTAATGGTAATTAGAGTGCTCAAAGTCTCTGAATAGGTGAACTGTGCAGTGATTGGCTGCTTCAACTTCCTGGAGTTCATCCAGAAAAAAGACATGGTGGACGACCTTTGACCCCAAGTCCTGTCACCTGAAAACACAAGCAGGTCGTGATCAGTGGTGAAGAAATGAGTAGAGTTGAGTCTGATTTAAAACTGCAGTCTACAAATATGATTGACCTACAGATGATCTACAGAGGACCTATGATTGACCTACAGATGATCTACAGAGGACCTATGATTGACCTACAGACAATCTACAGAGGACCTATGATTGACCTACAGACGATCTACAGAGGACCTATGATTGACCTACAGATGATCTACAGAGGACCTATGATTGACCTACAGATGATCTACAAAGGACCTATGATTGACCTACAGACGATCTACAGAGGACCTATGATTGACCTACAGATGATCTACAGAGGACCTATGATTGACCTACAGATGATCTACAGAGGACCTATGATTGACCTACAGACAATCTACAGAGGACCTATGATTGACCTACAGACGATCTACAGAGGACCTATGATTGACCTACAGATGATCTACAGAGGACCTATGATTGACCTACAGATGATCTACAGAGGACCTATGATTGACCTACAGATGATCTACAGAGGACCTATGATTGACCTACAGATGATCTACAGAGGACCTATGATTGACCTACAGATGATCTACAAAGGACCTATGATTGACCTACAGACGATCTACAGAGGACCTATGATTGACCTACAGATGATCTACAGAGGACCTATGATTGACCTACAGACGATCTACAGAGGACCTATGATTGACCTACAGACGATCTACAGAGGACCTATGATTGACCTACAGACGATCTACAGAGGACCTATGATTGACCTACAGACGATCTACAAAGGACCTATGATTGACCTACAGATGATTTAGGATTACAGAGGTCCTACCAGAACAATTTTAGGCTGCAGGTTTTAAAGGGTCACTTCATTTCAGCCTCACCTTGAAGGTGTGTCCCGCCTCCATCTGCTGTCTCATCTCTGACTGGTCAAGGCCAAGACTGGCAGAGGTCACATAAAGGTCAGAGAAATCCGGACCACCAAAACAACAGGAAGTGGTTTTCATGGCAGGGAGAGACACAGAGCGCAGCCGCACACCTGACCACAGAGAGAATGTTAGACCACACCTGACCACAGAGAGAATGTTAGACCACACCTGACCACAGAGAGAATGTTAGACCACACCTGACCACAGAGAGAATGTTAGACCACACCTGACCACAGAGAGGATGTTAGACCACACCTGACCACAGAGAGAATGTTTGACCACACCTGACCACAGAGAGAATGTTAGACCACACCTGACCACAGAGAGAATGTTAGACCACACCTGACCACAGAGAGGATGTTAGACCACACCTGACCACAGAGAGAATGTTTGACCACACCTGACCACAGAGAGAATGTTAGACCACACCTGACCACAGAGAGAATGTTAGACCACACCTGACCACAGAGAGAATGTTAGACCACACCTGACCACAGAGAGAATGTTAGACCACACCTGACCACAGAGAGAATGTTAGACCACACCTGACCACAGAGAGAATGTTAGACCACACCTGACCACAGAGAGGATGTTAGACCACACCTGACCACAGAGAGAATGTTTGACCACACCTGACCACAGAGAGAATGTTTGACCACACCTGACCACAGAGAGAATGTTTGACCACACCTGACCACAGAGAGAATGTTAGACCACACCTGACCACAGAGAGAATGTTTGACCACACCTGACCACAGAGAGAATGTTAGACCACACCTGACCACAGAGAGAATGTTTGACCACACCTGACCACAGAGAGAATGTTAGACCATACCTGACCACAGAGAATGTTTGACCCTCAGGTCTTGTTCTGTTCCTACCTGTTGCTGGGTCAATGTTGATCACACGCCCACCGTTATAACATGCGACCCACAAATGACCTTCTACATCAATTGTCATCCCGTCAGGGAGCCCCTCCCCTTCTTCCATCCGATACACCACACGACGGTTACCTAGGCAACACAACCACAGTATTGCACCAACAAACAGATGCAAAAAAGAGGTTGTTAAAGAGAATGATAATGAATACAAAAATACACACTGATAGAAATGAAAGACACAGGTGATTTATTTATTAATTTATTTATTAGTCACATCTTAAATTATACTTGATAATAAACAGTACTTGGACATAATGGTGAGAGAGTCTCTTGCACTTCAGCCCCTCCACTAGTGGAGGTCGGTGCTCACAGAAGGACCAGCAACAAACAGAGGTGTTTCAGTGGGTAAACCAGGTAAACCCAATGAAAAAACTGGAGCACATGAATCACTTGATGACGTTTAATCAGGTGCAGAGGACTAACGTTTCGATGCGCACTGCGTCTTCATCAGAGTCAAACCAGGTTTTTTCATTGGGTTTACCTGGTTTACCCACTGAAACACCTCTGTTTAGTACTTGGACATACTTTGTGCAGGTGATTTAAGTAAACCTGAGTTCGGCTTGTACTTAAAATCACCATGTCATGTATTGATCACTACAATAGATGAAATGATTAAAAATAAAAGAGAAAGACAGGAAAGAGCAGTAGTGCATGATTAAAAGACATTGAAGTTCCATTACTGAAGTGTGAACACTGATCTAGTCAGCTGTCATTACATATAGATATTAAACATTTATACACAGATTATCTGTATATATATGTACATATAAATAACCCTAACCTTTTAGACTCATGTTAGCCGTTAGCTTTTGTCCTCTGTGCTAGCTGCTAGGCTTCAGTTACTCGCTGGCATAGGCTGACTGGTGGACAGGGGAGGCATAGAATATAACACACTGTACATATCAATACACTAATAATACACACTATTACACACTTAAAACACACTTATTCTGACTAACAGATTAGACTAAAGAGTAGCTAGAGATATAGACAGACAGAGGCTGGGTCTGAAATGGATCCACTCTATAGTCCACTACATGCTGCTCACTATAGAGTGGATCGGGACCAGAGACTGTAGAGAGAACTGGACCAACCCCATGTGACGTCAGCCGTCTGCTTACAATAGGCGGACTCAAACGGCTCTTGAGCCAATCTGCGAGGCTTCCATGTTGAAATCGTGGTCTCAACCAAACTTTGGATTACCTAATGGCCCGCCCATTAAGCGCGACTTCCTGTCAGCTAGCTAGCTAGCATTCTGGTTGACAGACACGTAGCCCCTGCCTGTCGAGCTATCTGTCAATCAAATGAGATGTGCCAATCAGCGTGAAGTGAGGTTAATCCTAAATATAATCTAAACTGTTATGGTACAAAAAAATTCACCGGACTGGCCGTAAGGTGAAAGAACATGAAGACATAAGCTAATGACACATGTTTGGTATTTTTGAACCAGGCTGTGAACCAGTTTATTTCTAGTGTTAAACCAGGCTGTAAACCAGTTTATTTCTAGTGTTAAACCAGGCTGTGAACCAGTTTATTTCTAGTGTTAAACCAGGCTGTGAACCAGTTTATTTCTAGTGTTAAACCAGGCTGTGAACCAGTTTATTTCTAGTGTTAAACCAGGCTGTAAACCAGTTTATTTCTAGTGTTAAACCAGGCTGTGAACCAGTTTATTTCTAGTGTTAAACCAGGCTGTAAACCAGTTTATTTCTAGTGTTAAACCAGGCTGTAAACCAGTTTATTTCTAGTGTTAAACCAGGCTGTGAACCAGTTTATTTCTAGTGTTAAACCAGACTGTAAACCAGTTTATTTCTAGTGTTAAACCAGGCTGTGAACCAGTTTATTTCTAGTGTTAAACCAGGCTGTGAACCAGTTTATTTCTAGTGTTAAACCAGGCTGTGAACCAGTTTATTTCTAGTGTTAAACCAGGCTGTGAACCAGTTTATTTCTAGTGTTAAACCAGGCTGTGAACCAGTTTATTTCTAGTGTTAAACCAGGCTGTGAACCAGTTTATTTCTAGTGTTAAACCAGGCTGTGAACCAGTTTATTTCTAGTGTTAAACCAGGCTGTAAACCAGTTTATTTCTAGTGTTAAACCAGGCTGTGAACCAGTTTATTTCTAGTGTTAAACCAGGCTGTGAACCAGTTTATTTCTAGTGTTAAACCAGGCTGTAAACCAGTTTATTTCTAGTGTTAAACCAGGCTGTGAACCAGTTTATTTCTAGTGTTAAACCAGGCTGTAAACCAGTTTATTTCTAGGATAAAACCAGGCTGTAAACCAGTTTATTTCGAGGATAAAACCAGGCTGTACACCAGTTTATTTCTAGGGTAAAACCAGGCTGTAAACCAGTTTATTTCTAGGGTAAAACCAGGCTGTAAACCAGTTTATTTCTAGGGTAAAACCAGGCTGTAAACTAGTTTATTTCTAGGATAAAACCAGACTGTAAACCAGTTTATTTCTAGGCTTAAACCAGGCTGTAAACCAGTTTATTTCGAGGATAAAACCAGGCTGTACACCAGTTTATTTCTAGGGTAAAACCAGGCTGTAAACCAGTTTATTTCTAGTGTTAAACCAGGCTGTAAACCAGTTTATTTCTAGTGTTAAACCAGGCTGTAAACCAGTTTATTTCTAGTGTTAAACCAGGCTGTAAACCAGTTTATTTCTAGTGTTAAACCAGGCTGTAAACCAGTTTATTTCTAGTGTTAAACCAGGCTGTAAACCAGTTTATTTCTAGTGTTAAACCAGGCTGTAAACCAGTTTATTTCTAGTGTTAAACCAGGCTGTAAACCAGTTTATTTCTAGGATAAAACCAGGCTGTAAACCAGTTTATTTCTAGGGTAAAACCAGGCTGTAAACTAGTTTATTTCTAGGATAAAACCAGGCTGTACACCAGTTTATTTCTAGTGTTAAACCAGGCTGTAAACCAGTTTATTTCTAGGGTAAAACCAGGCTGTAAACCAGTTTATTTCTAGGGTAAAACCAGGCTGTAAACCAGTTTATTTCTAGGGTAAAACCAGGCTGTAAACTAGTTTATTTCTAGGATAAAACCAGGCTGTGAACCAGTTTATTTCTAGTGTTAAACCAGGCTGTAAACCAGTTTATTTCTAGTGTTAAACCAGGCTGTAAACCAGTTTATTTCTAGTGTTAAACCAGGCTGTAAACCAGTTTATTTCTAGTGTTAAACCAGGCTGTGAACCAGTTTATTTCTAGTGTTAAACCAGGCTGTGAACCAGTTTATTTCTAGTGTTAAACCAGGCTGTGAACCAGTTTATTTCTAGTGTTAAACCAGGCTGTGAACCAGTTTATTTCTAGTGTTAAACCAGGCTGTAAACCAGTTTATTTCTAGGGTAAAACCAGGCTGTAAACCAGTTTAGTTCTAGTGTTAAACCAGGCTGTAAACCAGTTTAGTTCTAGTGTAAACCAGGCTGTAAACCAGTTTAGTTCTAGTGTAAACCAGGCTGTAAACCAGTTTAGTTCTAGTGTAAACCAGGCTGTAAACCAGTTTATTTCTAGGGTAAAACCAGGCTGTAAACCAGTTTATTTCTAGTGTAAAACCAGGCTGTAAACCAGTTTATTTCTAGGGTAAAAACTAGGCTGTAAACCAGTTTATTTCTACAGTAAAACCAGGCTGTAAACCAGTTTATTTCTAGGGTAAAAACCAGGCTGTAAACCAGTTTATTTCTAGGGTAAAAACTAGGCTGTGAACCAGTTTATTTCTAGGGTAAAACCAGGCTGTAAACCAGTTTATTTCTAGGGTAAAACCAGGCTGTAAACCAGTTTATTTCTAGGGTAAAAACCAGGCTGTAAACCAGTTTATTTCTAGGGTAAAAACCAGGCTGTAAACCAGTTTATTTCTAGCGTAAAAACCAGGTTGTTTAACAGGTGTCCAGACGAGACTATTGGTGTTCCTGCAGCCAGCCTCAAGTGGATACTCGCGGTATTGCAATTTTTTTGCACTTCTGCATTGGCTTCATTTTTCAGGACTGGAGGTTGCCGCTTGATAGGGAGGGAACGAGTGAGTGGTTTCAGACACAGCCATAGACTTACAGACACTATACACTGTTAAGATAACATCATGGTTACCTAGGTGACCTGTGATGATGTCATAGTCAAATGCATCAACGGTCAGTGCCAAACTGTCGATGTAAAAGAATGTTTTCTGATCCAACGACCAGTCCATCCCGTTAGAGATGTCAACCTGGAGACACACAAAGGTCAAAGGTCAGTCTGTCGACCCGGAGATACACGAAGGTCAAAGGTCAGTCTTAGGGGTGTTAAAGCTGTGTCCCCATCAGGAAGAAATTAAAGAGTACAGCAGTCTAGAAACATTTCAGAGTGGCATCAACCAGGAAGGGGCGCTTTAAGCAGAACTAAAATGTAATTTTTCATCATTTATCATCAGACTCATTGTCTGCAACCATCCAATCAGGAAGAACCCATACCCAACCCTGTTATCACTCACTGGATAATTGGACGGTAGGGTTGGTTAGACCACGCCCCCTGTTTTAATAAAAAGAACGGTGTCATCAACATGCACTATTAGAGGGAAACTTCAAGAAAGAAGACAAAGAATAGACAGATGACCATGTCTCAACCACATGGTCATCACACGTTACCTGGCTCAGGTGTTTGTTCACAGTGAGGTCAGACGTCACGGAGAAAAGAGACCCTTGTTTGCGTTCCAGCTCAGTTGGTCTCACCTCCCTGGCCATGGTACCTGAGACACAACACACAGTTACCATGGAGACGCTGCTCAGACACCTAGTTACGATGGAGACACTGCTCAGACACACAGAAAACATGGAGACTCCGCTCAGACATACAGATACCATGGAGACACCGCTCAGACACACAGTTGCCATGGAAACACCGCTCACACACACAGTTACCATGGAGACACTGCTCAGACACATAGCTACCATGGAGACACCTCTCAGACACACAGTTACCATGGAAACACCGCTCACACACACAGTTACCATGGAGACACCGCTCAGACACATAGCTACCATGGAGACACCTCTCAGACACACAGTTACCATGGAAACACCGCTCACACACACAGTTACCATGGAAACACCGCTCACACACACAGTTACCATGGAGACACCGCTCAGACACACAGCTACCATGGAGACACTGCTCAGACACACAGATACCATGGAGACACTGCTCACACACACAGTTACCATGGAGTCACCGCTCAGACACACAGCTACCATGGACACACCGCTCAGACACACAGATACCATGGAGACACTGCTCAGACACACAGATACCATGGAAACACCGCTCAGACACACATATACCATGGAGACACTGCTCAGACACATAGCTACCATGGAGACACCGCTCACACACACAGTTACCATGGAGACACCGCTCAGACACACAGCTACCATGGAGACACCGCTCAGACACACAGATACCATGGAGACACCGCTCAGACACACAGTTACCATGGAAACACCGCTCACACACACAGTTACCATGGAGTCACCGCTCAGACACACAGCTACCATGGAGACACTGCTCAGACACACAGTTACCATGGAGACACCGCTCACACACACAGTTACCATGGAGACACCGCTCAGACACATAGCTACCATGGAGACACCGCTCAGACACACAGTTGCCATGGAAACACCGCTCACACACAGTTACCATGGAGACACCTCTCAGACACACAGTTACCATGGAGACACCGCTCAGACACATAGCTACCATGGAGACACTGCTCAGACACACAGATACCATGGAGACACCGCTCAGACACACAGCTACCATGGAGACACCGCTCAGACACACAGATACCATGGAGACACTGCTCAGACACACAGTTACCATGGAAACACCGCTCAGACACACAGTTACCATGGAGTCACCGCTCAGACACACAGCTACCATGGAGACACCGCTCAGACACACAGATACCATGGAGACACCGCTCAGACACACAGCTACCATGGAGACACCGCTCAGACACACAGATACCATGGAGACACTGCTCAGACACATAGCTACCATGGAGACACCGCTCACACACACAGTTACCATGGAGACACCGCTCAGACACATAGCTACCATGGAGACACCGCTCAGACATACAGTTGCCATGGAAACACCGCTCACACACAGTTACCATGGAGACACCTCTCAGACACACAGTTACCATGGAGACACCGCTCAGACACACAGTTACCATGGAGACACTGCTCAGACACACAGCTACCATGGAGACACCGCTCAGACACACAGATACCATGGAAACACCGCTCAGACACACAGATACCATGGAAACACCGCTCAGACACACAGATACCATGGAAACACCGCTCACACACACAGTTACCATGGAGACACCGCTCAGACACACAGTTACCATGGAGACACCGCCTACACATACAGTTACCATGGAGACACCGCTCAGACACACAGTTACCATGGAGACACCGCTCAGACACACAGCTACCATGGATACAACGCTCAGACATACAGTTACCATGGAGACACCGCTCAGACACACAGTTACCATGGAGACACCGCTCAGACACACAGATACCATGGAGACACCGCTCAGACACACAGATACCATGGAGACACCGCTCAGACACACAGTTACCATGGAGACACCGCTCAGACACACAGATACCATGGAGACACCGCTCAGACACACAGCTACCATGGAGACAACGCTCAGACATACAGTTACCATGGAGACACCGCTCAGACACACAGTTACCATGGAGACACTGCTCAGACACACAGATACCATGGAGACACTGCTCAGACACACAGTTACCATGGAAACACCGCTCACACACACAGTTACCATGGAGACACCGCTCAGACACACAGCTACCATGGAGACAACGCTCAGACATACAGTTACCATGGAGACACCGCTCAGACACACAGTTACCATGGAGACACCGCTCAGACACACAGATACCATGGAGACACCGCTCAGACACACAGCTACCATGGAGACACCGCTCAGACACACAGCTACCATGGAGACACCGCTCAGACACATAGCTACCATGGAGACACCGCTCAGACACACAGTTACCATGGAAACACCGCTCACACACACAGTTACCATGGAGACACCGCTCAGACACACAGCTACCATGGAGACACCGCCTACACATACAGTTACCATGGAGACACCGCTCAGACACACAGTTACCATGGAGACACCGCTCAGACACACAGATACCATGGAGACACCGCTCAGACATACAGTTACCATGGAGACACCGCTCAGACACATAGCTACCATGGAGACACCGCTCAGACACATAGCTACCATGGAGACACCGCTCAGACACACAGTTACCATGGAGACACTGCTCAGACACACAGCTACCATGGAGACACCGCTCAGACACACAGATACCATGGAGACACTGCTCAGACACATAGCTACCATGGAGACACTGCTCAGACACACAGATACCATGGAAACACCGCTCAGACACACAGATACCATGGAGACACTGCTCAGACACATAGCTACCTTTGAGACACCGCTCACACACACAGTTACCATGGAGACACCGCTCAGACACATAGCTACCATGGAGACACCGCTCAGACACACAGTTGCCATGGAAACACCGCTCACACACAGTTACCATGGAGACACCTCTCAGACACACAGTTACCATGGAGACACCGCTCAGAGACATAGCTACCATGGAGACACCGCTCAGACACACAGTTACCATGGAAACACCGCTCACACACACAGTTACCATGGAGACACCGCTCAGACACACAGCTACCATGGAGACACCGCCTACACATACAGTTACCATGGAGACACCGCTCAGACACACAGTTACCATGGAGACACCGCTCAGACACACAGCTACCATGGAGACAACGCTCAGACATACAGTTACCATGGAGACACCGCTCAGACACACAGTTACCATGGAGACACCGCTCAGACACACAGATACCATGGAGACACCGCTCAGACACACAGATACCATGGAGACACCGCTCAGACACACAGTTACCATGGAGACACCGCTCAGACACACAGATACCATGGAGACACCGCTCAGACACACAGCTACCATGGAGACAACGCTCAGACATACAGTTACCATGGAGACACCGCTCAGACACACAGTTACCATGGAGACACCGCTCAGACACACAGATACCATGGAGAGACACCGCTCAGACACACAGCTACCATGGAGACACTGCTCAGACACACAGTTACCATGGAAACACCGCTCACACACACAGTTACCATGGAAACACCGCTCAGACACACAGTTACCATGGAGACACCGCTCAGACACACAGATACCATGGAGAGACACCGCTCAGACACACAGCTACCATGGAGACACTGCTCAGACACACAGATACCATGGAGACACTGCTCAGACACACAGTTACCATGGAAACACCGCTCACACACACAGTTACCATGGAGACACCGCTCAGACACACAGCTACCATGGAGACAACGCTCAGACATACAGTTACCATGGAGACACCGCTCAGACACACAGTTACCATGGAGACACCGCTCAGACACACAGATACCATGGAGACACCGCTCAGACACACAGATACCATGGAGACACCGCTCAGACACACAGTTACCATGGAGACACCGCTCAGACACACAGCTACCATGGAGACACCGCTCAGACACACAGTTACCATGGAGACACCGCTCAGACACACAGTTACCATGGAGACACCGCTCAGACATACAGTTACCATGGAGACACCGCTCAGACACACAGTTACCATGGAGACACCGCTCAGACACACAGATACCATGGAGAGACACCGCTCAGACACACAGCTACCATGGAGACACCGCTCAGACACACAGATACCATGGAGACACCGCTCAGACACACAGATACCATGGAGACACCGCTCACACACACAGATACCATGGAGACACTGCTCAGACACACAGTTACCATGGAGACACCGCTCAGACACACAGATACCATGGAGACACTGCTCAGACACACAGATACCATGGAGACGCCGCTCAGACAACTGACTGACCTGCCAGCAGGCGTCCGACTGGGTCGACCTTCCCGTCGTTCAGGCGATTGTTTGGTTTGTCCTCGTCTACCTCCAGCAGTGATGTCATCGCCTGAGTTGACCAATCAACAGCCACGAAACATCGACCAACTCCAGCGATGTAACCGCCACATCGGCGAGGGACAGCGAAGCCGACCATGTCACCTGGAGAGGGTCAGACATATCCAAGGTTAAACTTCAGTGTGATGTCACTTCCTGCTTCTTTAAAATACGCAATTATAGATTTGATTAAAAAAAAAATTATACATTTTGTAAACATTAAATATTGTGAAAAAGGATTATCATAGATGAACATAGGATCAAAACAGGATTATTATAGGATTTTTATTATATAGGATCTATTATATTATTATTATCATTATATATTATCATTACTATTATAGTATCATTACAGGATTATTATTATATAGGATCTATTATATTATTATTATCATTATATATTATCATTACTATTATAGTATCATTACAGGATTATTATAGGAATATTTGGTTTTAAGATCGTTTGTCTGTTTCTTTTTGTAACGTCCTTGTTCTGCCTCTCCCGTCATAAATGCCGTTCTACTGAAGGTAAAAACTCAACACTTTCTGAATAAACTCCTCTGATTGGTCATTAATTTTGTGTCTGTTTGCTGTGTGCTGATTGGCTCACTGGTCTCCACGGACTGGATCTGATTGGTCGATGGGCTCCAGCGGTGGATCTTCTTTCCAACGATGTCGACAAACAGCAGCGTTTGCTCCGACTCCTCCCACACCGGCCCTTCACCAATGAGAGCACCCACCTTCACCACGCTCTCTACTTTAACTGATGACATCATCACCTCTCTGAACCAATCACTGCACAGAAAAAAAAGGTCCAATTAAAGGTTGACAAATAGACAATCACTTCATTATAATTCAATATAAATTAATGTATAAATCAATAATTAACAACAATAATTAATTCGTGAACAAAAAATAATCAAATAAAAAAACGGTTAATCTAAGGAGACCCCTTCACGTCCAGGACCCTCAGGAGACCCCTTCACCTCCAGGACCCTCAGGAGACCCCTTCACCTCCAGGACTCTCAGGAGACCCGTTCACCTCTAGGACTCTCAGGAGACCTGTTCACCTCCAGGACTCTGAGGAGACCCCTTCACCTCCAGGACTCTCAGGAGACCCCTTCACCTCCAGGACTCTGAGGAGACCTGTTCACCTCCAGGACTCTGAGGAGACCCCTTCACCTCCAGGACTCTGAGGAGACCTGTTCACCTCCAGGACTCTCAGGAGACCCCTTCACCTCCAGGACTCTGAGGAGACCTGTTCACCTCCAGGACTCTGAGGAGACCTGTTCACCTCCAGGACTCTGAGGAGACCTGTTCACCTCCAGGACTCTGAGGAGACCTGTTCACCTCCAGGACTCTGAGGAGACCCCTTCACCTCCAGGACTCTGAGGAGACCTGTTCACCTCCAGGACTCTGAGGAGACCTGTTCACCTCCAGGACTCTCAGGAGACCCCTTCACCTCCAGGACTCTCAGGAGACCCCTTCACCTCCAGGACTCTGAGGAGACCTGTTTACCTCCAGGACTCTCAGGAGACCCCTTCACCTCCAGGACTCTGAGGAGACCTGTACACCTCCAGGACTCTGAGGAGACCTGTTCACCTCCAGGACTCTCAGGAGACCTATTCACCTCCAGGACTCTGAGGAGACCTGTTCACCTCCAGGACTCTCAGGAGACCCCTTCACCTCCAGGACTCTCAGGAGATCCGTTCTCCTCCAGCACGTTGACTGGACCACCAACTTTGAGCATGCTCAGTGTGCCCCTTTTTTAGACTGTTTTTTTTTTTTATTTATTGGGTTAAGAGGAAATGATGTCCTCACATCAAGATCGTTTAAATACGAGTTATTCAAGTTCACTCTTCACACAATAATTCTGACTGATATTTATGTTTTTATTCATTAGTTTAAGGGTTTTGAGACTCAAACTGATTTAAGATTTATTAATGACTGAAATATTTTTTTAATTTATTAATTCATGTAAGATTTAGTTGTGACTCAGAACTATTTATTTATTTATCCATCTATTTATCAAAAATTTATTGATACCTATGAAATCTTTTTTTATTTAAGATTTACAATTGACCCTGAATTATCAATTTAAATTTATTTATTTAAAAAAAATTTTATTTATTATTTATCCCATTTTGATTTGTTGAACATTTATATTTATTATTTTTATTTATTTAGTTATTCATCCATTTAAGATTTTTATTTATTTATTTATCCATTTAAGATTTTTTATTTGTTATTTATTTATTCCTCTATGATTTTTTAAAATATTATTTATTTATATTTATTTATTTATTCATTTATCCATTTAAGATTTTTTTTATTTATTGTTTATTTATTCCTCTATGTTTTTTAAATATAATTATTTATGTATATTTATTTATTTATCCATTTAAGATTTTATTATTTATTCATTCCTTACAATGTCATTTAGCAGACGCTTTTCTCCAAAGCGACATACATTTGAGAGCAAGAACAACACAAGCAACGATCTAGACAAGAAGAAACAACACCAGTAAGTGCCATCAAGTGCTTCAGGTCCAATTGGACGCAAGTGCTGCCGTGTAGAGTTTAAGGCAGAGTACCTAAAATATACGTTGTTTATGTAGTTTTTTTTTTTTGTTTTTTTTTTTTTGTTTTTTGTTTTTTGTTTTTTATGTTTTTTTTTTTTGTTATTAGACAGCAACAATGAATCAAGGAAAATGTGGGATCACTAATCGCCATTCATTAGACTTCACAACAACTATTTACCAAGTACCAAGTGCTGGATCATTCCCAAAGAGCTGGGCAAAGAAATCCCAGAAGTAGAGCAGGACAGTGCGAGCTAACTATAGTTGGGAAACTCATTCAACCACTGGGGGCAGCAGTGGAGAATAGTCTGGCTGAGACTCAATCTACTACTGGGGACAACAGTAGAGAATTGCCTAGCTAAGTGCAAAGTGTTCTCTGAAGAGCTGGGTCTTTAGCCTTCTCTTGAAAGTAGACAGGGAGTCTGTAGATCGAATGGAGTTGGGTAATTCATTCCACCATTTAGGGACAACAGAGGAGAAGAGTCGAGCTAGTGACTTAGGAGCATGATGTGCTGGAAGTACCAGGTGCCTTTCGCTGGCTGAGCGTAGTGGGCGAGAAGGGGTGTAGACCTGGATGAGGGACTCCAGGTAAACAGGAGCAGTTTTAGTTACTGCTTTGTAAGCAATGATTAGAGTTTTGAATTTAATGCGAGCTGCAACTGGAAGCCAGTGTAGAGAGATTAAAAGAGGCGTGACATGAGCTCTCTTGGGTTGGTTGAAGACCAGACGTGCTGCTGCGTTCTGGATCAACTGCAGAGGTATAACTGTGCATGCAGGTAGGCCTGCCAGTAATGAGTTACAGTGGTCAATACGTGATATTATAAGAGCCTGTACCAGGAGTTGTGTAGCATGCTCTGTCAAGTAGGGTCTGATCCTCTTGATGTTGTAGAGGGCGAAACGGCAGGATCGAGCAATCGAGGCCACATGGAGCTTGAAGGTTAGCTGGTCATCAATCATGACACCCAGATTCCGGGCTGACTTAGTGGGCAAGAGATTATTTGATCCAAGCTGGATACTGATCTGCGGTTCCATAGTGGGACTGGCTGGGATGATAATGAGCTCCGTTTTGGGCAGGTTGAGCTGAAGGTGACGTTCCCTCATCCATTTAGAAATATCAGCAAGGCAGGATGAGATCCGAGCTGAGACAGTTGTGTCATCTGGTGGAAAGGACAGGAATAGCTGTGTGTCGTCTGCATAGCAGTGATAAGAAAAGCCATGGGAGCGGATGATTGCACCAAGTGAGGTGGTGTATATTGAGAAAAGTAGGGGACCAAGCACAGACCCTTGAGGCACCCCTGTTGATAAGCCATGCAGTTTAGACACTCCTCCCTTCCATGATACTCTAAAAGATCTCCCTGTGAGGTAGGACTTAAACCACTGTAGGGCAGATCCTGAGATACCAAGTGAAGAGAGTGTGGAGAGGAGGATTTGGTGGTTTACTGTGTCAAAGGCAGCAGACAGATCCAGCAGTAAGAGAACTGAGGACTGACCAGCTGCTCTGGCCAAGCGAAGTGATTCTGTTACCGACAAAAGTGCAGTTTCAGTAGAGTGGCCTCCTCTATGTTTTTTAAACATAATTATTTATTTTTATTTATTTGTTTATCCATTTAAGATTTATTTATTTATTTATTTATTCCCTTATGATTTTTTCAAACTTAATTATCTATGTATATTTATTTATTTGTTTATCCATTTAAGATTTATTTATTTATTTATTTATTCCCTTATGATTTTTTCAAACTTAATTATTTATGTATATTTATTTATTTATTTATCCATTTAAGATTTTATTATTTATTATTTATTTATTCCTCTATGATTTTTTTAAACATATTTATTAATATTCATTTATTTATTTATCCATTTAAGATTTTTTATTCATTATTTATTTATTCCTCTATGATTTTTTTTAAACATAATTATTTATTTATATTTATTTATTTATTTATTCCCTTGTGATTTTTTCAAACTTAATTATTTATGTATATTTATTTATTTATTTATCCATTTAAGATTTTATTATTTATTATTTATTTATTCCACTATGTTTTTTAAACATAATTATTTATTTTTATTTATTTATTTATCCATTTAAGATTTTTTTTATTATTTATTTATTCCTCTATGATTTTTCAAACATAATTATTTTTTTATATTTATTTATCTATCCATTCAAGATTTTTTTAAATATATTATCTATTTATTCCGCTATGATTTTTTGAAACACAATTATTTATTTATATTTATTTATTTATCCATTTAAGATTTCTTATTTATTTATTTATTATTTATTCATCCTGCTTTGATTTTTTAAACATAATTATTTATTTATATTTATTTCAAAGGTGTTTATCTCAGGTCAAAGGTCAGTATGGATGCATTCATAAACTCATATACTGACCAATCAGAGAGCATTTTTGTTCACATCATAGGTTTTGGACTCCCACGTGAACATGGACTGAACTGGGCCCTGATCTGGACCAGATGAGCCTGACTGCTCTGATGAACTGCAGTGTTTTAGTCACTGTTAGTTTATTACCCATCATGCCTCTCTCAAACAGCTGATCTCCATCAGAGGAGAGGATGAATCCTGTTTGGATAAATGCTCCTGTGTGGGACTGAGGGGGTCACGTGGTGTCTCCAGGGATCAGAGGTCAAAGTTTAAACTCATGTGAGTGTTCATTCTTTCTGAGATCTCCAGCCAGTCTGTGTCCATGACGTTTCTCACCCCTGCCCTTATAAGGTCATTTAAACACCTGTGCTTTAATTAGCTGGTCAGTCACAGCACATGCGCAGAACTGGTCACTGATTTTTATTTGAAAATCTGTTAAACTTTAACTGCAGACTCTTCTGACTCTCTATTCCCTCTAAACCTCGATCCCCAGACCCGCCAAACCCTGAACCCTGACCTCAGACGAGCACACCGAACACTGACGTCCCTAACAGACAGCTTCCGGTAAAAACAACAAACACACAAACCCTGAGAGACTCACCTGAGTCAGCTGATCAGTCTCACCGTCAAACTTAACAAACTTCTTCACTCGGAGCTGACGCTCCTCCCTCACGCTACGTGATGACGTCACAAAATACGACCAGATTTAAAGGCACAGAGCCGATTGATAAGATCAACCCATCCGGGTATTTTTCCCTTCCGATGCCCGCCCCGCCCCTTTCTGAGGATGAACGTTCAGTAAAATTGAATGGGAAGGATCATGAGTGCGTTTAAAGCTGAAGACCACTGCTATAGAAACCAGTACTGACATTATAACCACCATTATACTACATATATATATATATATAGCATAATTTATATTTACCATTTTATATGTAATACTGACATATAAATAACAAACATTTATATATATTATACCAGTATTATATACTGACATTATAACCACCATTATACCACATATATATATAGCATAATTTATATTTACCATTTTATATGTAATACTGACTTATAAATAACAAACATTTATATATATTATACCTGTATTATATACTGACATTATAACCACCATTATACTACATATATATATAGTATAATTTATATTTACCATTTTATATGTAATACTGACATAATATATAAATAACAAACATTTATATATTATACCAGTATTATATACTGACATTATAACCACCATTATACCACATATATATATATAGCATAATTTATATTTACCATTTTATATGTAATACTGACATATAAATAACAAACATTTATATATATTATACCAGTATTATATACTGACATTATAACCACCATTATACTACATATATATATAGTATAATTTATATTTACCATTTTATATGTAATACTGGTATAATATATAAATAACAAACATTTATATATATTATACCAGTATTATATACTGACATTATAATATATGTGTTCATTATATAAGATTTATATTTATAAATAACTGTGACAGTTAATTGATTATAGATTAGTGGATTATAAATTAGATGATTGATTCGTTTCTCATGTTGAACTGACAAATCAGGAGAATAGAGAGACAAACTTGAACTAAAATCCTTTACTGGATCCATCGACTGTAGAAAGAACTGGACCAACCCCGTGTGACGTCAGCCATCTGCTTACAATGGGCGGAGTAAAACGGCTTTTGAAGCCAATCCGTGGATGCTTCCATATTGAAATCGCGGTCTCAACCGAACTTTGTATCGGCCCGCCCCCTAAGCGCAACTTCCTGTCAGCCTGCTAGCTGGCATTCCGGTTGACAGGAACGGAGCCTCTGCCTGCCAAGCTATCTGTCAATCAAATGAGACACGCCAATCGTGAAGTGAGGTTTATCCAAAATATAATCCAAACGATCGTGGTACAAAAAGCACAATAAGACACTAGCTAATCAGACACGTTTGGTGTTTTGAACCAGGCTGTAAACCGGTTTATTTTGTGTCTCAAAACTGGCTGTTTAACATCTGTGCAGACGGAACTTCCGGTTTTCCTGCAGCCAGCCTCTAGTGGACAGTTGCGGTATAGCAATTTTTTGCACCTCCGCATTGGCTTCATTTTTTAGGACCGGAGGTTGCTGCTTGATTGGATCCTGGCAGACTCCTTAGACCGTCGCCCCCCTGTGACAGGAATGAGAACTACAGCAGTAATGGAGACTTCTGCACTCTGACAGATTCATTTGTGTTTATTCATTGATGATACACAGGAATAAATGATGTTTTAATGGATATTGGATTAAATTGACTCCTGGTATGGCAGTGGGTGGGGCCAGTCTCACATACAGTATATAGAGGCCGTAGTTCATGGCGCTCTAGCGAAAATATAGGAGTTCTGGCAAGATGGCGGACGAGGCAAGCGCTTAGACTTGGGCTCTCATGCAGTTGCCCCTTATTTTACTGGAAAAAACCTTGCTACGTGTCAGACAGATCTTTCATAACAAAGTGGACTAATAAAAAGGTGTACGAGCCAGGAAGTTAAACTACTTCAGGAGGACCTTTTATCCAATCATGCCAGGCGGGAAAGCAGAAGCTAAACTTCCCTCAACTTCAAGCCCCCACAACTGCACTCCGAAAGACTTCACCTGTTACTCCAACAAAAATCCCAGCTCCACCGCTAAAGATGAGACTCCCCCAAGAGCCAAACGAAATGCCAAATGCAGCTATCGTTGACGCTATAGATAAGCTAACTGCTAAGATTGAAAACTTAGGTGAGCAACTCAGAGAAAACTCCGTCATGTTAGCTAATGTTACCAGACTCGTCGAGATGAATGCTGCTGACATTAAAGAGTGCAAAGGGAGGATACAAAAAATAGAAAAAGAAATGCGGCATCTCATGAAGGGAAACGAAGAGCTGAGAGAAAAAGTGATAGAGTTGGAGAGATACAAAAGACGATGGACTCTCATCATATATGGCTTGAAAGAAGACAACGAACACATCTGAGATGTCACCATAAGTATGCTGTCCAAAATAGCACCACAGTGGTCTTCAACCATGGAAACAGTGGTCGATACTGTTCATCATCTCGGCAGAAGACTAGACGGAAGGCCCCGCCAGGTTATAATCCAGTTCACCATGAGACACCATCGTGATGCCATCTGGAAGCTGTTCAAGAACTCCAAGGTCTGCCAAGACATGAAAGTCCGATTCAAACAAGACTTCTGCAAAGCTGACAGAGAGGCGCACGCAGCTGCATGGCCGAAGATGGAGCGAGCAAGAGCCGCAGGGAAGAACGTGGACTACAAAGGACATGTGGGCTACATCCATGGTAGCAGGGTCAACTAGTAACCCAGTAACATAAGAGTTAAAACCCGTTTTGCATTCTTTCTAAAATGCTTGAGAAGTTTGCCTCATTATCATTCACCTTCATTAGTTCAAATGCTTTAAGCCTGTTTCATTCCAATAGAAACACCTCTGTTTATAGTCTAAAACTGTCTTTAAGAGTGGTTCAGTGGTAAGGGGATTTAAAATAATACAAAACAAACCCCCAAATAACCCACCAAAGTCGAGTTTATTCTAAATCATTTTACTACCTCCTTTTATTCACAGGTGGTCTTTTCTGAGCAAAGTTTCTCCTTTTATTGTTTAAACAAGGAACTAGAAATATTCAAACCAAGCTACCAACAAGGTACAGTATTTTCTCATATTTTCTAAAAAAAAAAAAAAAAAAAGTCTGTTAAATGTCTGACAGTAGTTTCAAGTGTTTACTGCCTCTACATGACTCAATTCTGCTTGATCTTTGTAGTAAATACAAACTAAAGGATATATGGCGTTCCCTTAACCCTAATACTTCTAATTTTACTTGGTTTAAACCAGATGGCTCCCTCAAATCCAGGTTAGATTTTTGGCTTGTTTCAGAATTTGAACCCAACCTAGAGATGAAGTCGATAATCTCAACAGCACCTCCAACAGATCATTGTTTAATTAAACTCATATTTACGTCTATGAATGCAGGCCCAAGAAATAAAGGCTACTGGAAGTTTAATTCAAACCTTCTAAAATGTGAACCACTCTGCCAAAACATTATAACCAATGAAATTACCAGTGACTCAAATTTTACTACTTATAGAGATAAATGGGAATTTTTCAAATATAAGGTGCGGCAAATTTCCATATCAAACAGTAAAATGTTAAGCAGAACTAGTAAGAAAAGGGAAACAGAAATTATTAAAGAAATAAATAGTATCTATTCTAAAATCCGATTAAGTGATGATGACAAAGCTATACTTAGAACTTTGCATTCTTCATTGGATAATATTTATTTAGAAAAGGCTAAAGGGGCGTATATCAGATCGAGAGCAAAGACGATAGAAGAGGGTGAGAGGAGCTCAGCTTACTTTTGTAGACTGGAGAAAAAAAGGCAAGAACGAAATACCATAAAAACTCTGTTGATTGATGACCAGGAATGTGCTGACCCAGATAAAATCTCAAAAGAAATTTTTCAGTTCTACAGTAAGTTGTACTCCTCCTCCTACTCATGTACAGATGCTGATCATTTCTTTGACCATGTCAAAGAATGGATCCCTAAAGTAGATAAATGTTTCCAAACTATATGTGATGCAAAGATCAGAATGGATGACGTGGAGAAAGCTGTGAAGTGTCCGTCTCTAGACAAATCTCCAGGTTCAGATGGCCTAACAGGTAACTTCTACAGGCACTTTTGGGAACATCTCAAAGACCTTATTTTCAACATGATAAGAGAAATTTCTGAAACCTTCATTTTACCAACTAAAATGAAGCAAGGGGTCATTACCCTTATTCCTAAACCTGGCAAGGATCCAAAACTAATTGATAACCTTCGACCTATAACCCTGCTTAATAATGACTACAAAATTCTTACACATATCTATGCAAATAGACTTAAAATTGGTATCACACAAATTATTTCAGATACACAATCTGTTTTTTTGAAAGAGCGGTCAGTTCTCAACAATATAGATTGGTGCTTGATCTACTAGATTACAGTCACCTAATAAATGATGGTTTCTTTTATTCTTAGATTTCTTTAAAGCTTTTGATACAATTGAACACAAGTTTATGTTTCGTACCTTAGAATTGTTTGGATTTGGTGAAAACTTTCTGAATATAGTCAAATTACTTTATAAAGACACTAATAGCCCAGTAGTGCTGCCGCAAGGTACATCCCCAAGATTTCTAATCAATAAAGGTATCAAGCAAGGATGTCCTATTTCTCTCTTACTGTTCATTACAGCTGTTGAAATGCTTTCCATTCTTATCAAAAATTATGATTTTGAAAAATTAACAATAACAGAAAAAGTTTTATCAATTAGTCAACTGGCCAATGACAACTATATTTCTTAAAAATGGTCAGATTCCAAAAATTCTTAGAACTATAGATTTCTTCTCCAGGGCATCTGGTCTTAGATTAAACCTTAAAAAATGTGAGTTGTTACCAATCCACAGCTCCTCCTTAACAGTAATTCATAATATTCCTGTCAAACAGACGGTGAAATACCTAGGCATACACATTACAAAGGAACAGAATAGAAAATCTTAATATTTGGAATACTATAGAGAAATGCAAATCCTGTCTAAACTTAAGGTCTCAACGAGATCTTTCTATCATAGGCCGAACTTTTCTTACTAAAATGGAATGTATTTCGTGGTTGATCCACCCAGCATACTCATTATCACTTCCAGAAAATGCAATAAAAGACATAAATCAAGCTAATTTTAATTTTATCTGGAAAAGGAAAATCCATTATATGAAAAAAGGAACTATGGTTAAAGACTACGAAGAAGGGAGTCTTAAAGCTATTGATATTGAATGTATTAATGGAACTATTAAGATAAATTGGCTAAGATCCTTCTTAAAATTTGAAGAAAGCATTTGGTTTCATATACCAAGTAAAGTCTTTAGGGATTTAGGAGGCATTAGTTTTCTTCTTAAATGTGATTATGACCTGAAGAAGCTCCCTATTAAACTTTCCAAATTTCATGAACAGGTTTCATTATATTGGAAAATGATACAAGCATAACTTCAGTCCTCATAACACGCCCTTATGAACTGTAGATATGTGACGTACAAAAACAAACCTTATTCTATAAAAACTGGCTAGACAAAGGAACGTGGTCTGTAACACACTTACTTAATGACAATGGTAACATTATGCCTTACAATATGTTTTGCTCCAAGTTTGATTTGATCGATCAGAAATGATATGATAAAGTTGTGAGGGCAATTCCACATGCTGTAATTCAAACAACATCTAATCTTGATTTAGACCATATAAATCTGAATCTCCCATGGCTTTTGATAAACGGACATGACCTTAATAACTCATAAGTACCTAATGTTACCCTCCGAAATTTTTTTACTCAAGAACTAAACCCTCTCCCATCAAACAGAATTGTTGCAACGTTTTTCCAAAGAAGAAGATAAGAGTGTAAGATCCAAATTTTTTAAATATCCAATAATACCAAAAGCAAAGGAAGTACATTTCAAAATTATTAACGATGTATATCCCTCAGGAGAGTTTCTTAGACATTGTTTTGGACTGGTTCATAACAACTGCTCCTTTTGTGACGAGGACATTGAGACAACAGCACACTTGTTCTATGACTGTAAGTTCTCTGAAGCTTTCTGGGAAGACTTTCATTATTGGTTATCTCCTAAATTTGAACATCTGTCTGATTTCATCAGAGACAATGTAATCTTTGGTGTGTTTATGAAAAATGCAGTACATGAAATGACAAAGAATACATTTATTATTCTTGGGAAGTATTTCATACACAAGAGTCGATTTTTCAAAACCCGACCTCTGTTTTCTGTATTTCTTGAAGAGCTCTGTCATTACTTCTCATCTTTGAAAGCAATAAAGACGACAAACGCTGTAAAACTTTATACCCCGGTAGATGATCTCAAGCTGTCAGAAAACCTCTAAACCTGTTTTTTTGTTGTTGTTGTTTTTTGTCTTTATGTTTTGTTTTATTTTATTTGTTGGTTTACCTGTTTACTACTTTTGGCTTGTCTGTCTGGTTCTGTATTTTGATTGTCTTGTTCAATGCCATATTTGTTGTTCATTTGGTGAAATGGAATAAAGTGTTAAAAAAAAAAAAGTTCATGGTGCTCTAGTCATGTGATCCTCCCCGGTTGTTCCCCCTCTCTCTCCCCGTGTGTCCTGTCTTTTCAATTGTCCTTGCAGAATAAAAGCAAAGATTGCTGCTTCCTGAGTGGCTTGCTGTGTGTCTGACCATCTCCATGGAAACAGGACATATTTGAACTTAACCAAAAAATAATAAATAAAATAAAAAAAGTCAGCCATGGGGTGAAAGGCTTTTATTGTGAAGCAGCAAGGCAGGAAGTGATCTGACGTAAACTATGAAGCTATAGAGTCCACTATGTAGTCCACTATGTATAGTGGACTACATAGCAGACTACATAGTGGACTACATAGCAGACTACATAGCTGACTACATAGCGGACTATATAGCTGACTACATAGTGGACTACATAGCGGACTACATAGCAGACTACATAGTGGACTACATAGCAGACTACATAGTGGACTACATAGCAGACTACATAGTGGACTACATAGCAGACTACATAGCTGACTACATGGTGGACTACATAGCAGACTACATAGCTGACTACATGGTGGACTACATAGTGGACTACATAGTGGACTATGTAGTGTAGAGTGGTGTTTTACTGCACAGAAATTATGGATTGATTTTGGACAGTCAAGAACTGGGAATTAAGGGGATGGAGCTATCAATCATCAGCTGATCCTTGTTTCCATGGTAACAGCTCTGGCAGGAAGTGACTTCAGCTCACTTCTTGGCAATGGTTGCTCTGGCACGGTTCAGCTTGTCAACCAACAGGCGGTCAGAGGTGGAGCATCTGGAGAGCACTGCCCCCATCTCTGCCTCATTCTTCCGTTCTATTGCAGCATCTGCTGCCCCCTCCAGGTCACTGTGGGGGAGGGGCCAGTTAGACCGATGATGTCACAGGTAAAAGGTAAAAACAGGTAATCAAGATCACTGTGGGGGAGGGGCCAGTTAGACTTATGATGTCCTTGTCATGACAGCGTCTTACCTGATGGCTAGGTGAGCTTTGACCTTTTGCTCTGGCGTTACCTTGGTAACGTACTTCTTGGCCTCGTACTTGTTGTTCCTCTTCATGCAGACTTCAACAAATGCCTGGAGACGCAAAAAATCATGGGAAACAGATTTAATATCCAATCACAGAGCTCATAGTTTGAACATTTGATGAGCAACCATCAACCGTTGATTATTGATTATGGGATTGTCTTACCAGGTAGCCAATGGGAGACTTCTTGCTCTTTGAGAACTTTTCTAACTCCTCCCACTCCTCTTTCTCTGCCAGAGACTTCAGCTTCAACCACCAATACCTAAAAACATGAGACAGGTGAGACAGAGACAAATAGGTGGGACAGACATGGACAGGTGAGACAGAGATGGACAGGTGAGACAGAGACGGAAAGGTGAGACAGACATGGAAAGGTGAGACAGAGATGAAAAGGTGAGACAGAGACGGACAGGTGAGACAGAGATGAAAAGGTGAGACAGAGACGGACAGGTGAGACAGACATGGACAGGTGAGAAAGAGATGGAAAGGTGAGACAGAGATGGAAAGGTGAGACAGAGACGTACAGGTGAGACAGACATGGAAAGGTGAGACAGAGATGGAAAGGTGAGACAGAGACGGACAAGTGAGACAGACATGGAAAGGTGAGACAGAGATAGGCAGGTGAGACAGAGACGGAAAGGTGAGACAGAGACGGACAGGTGACACAGACATGGTAAGGTTAGACAGAGATAGACAAGTGAGACAGAGACTGACAGGTGAGACAGATATGGACAGGTGAGACAGAGACAGACAGGTGAGACAGACATGGACAGGTGAGACAGACATGGACAGGTGAGACAGAGACTGACAGGTGAGACAAACATGGACAGCTGAGACAGACATGGAAAGGTGAAACAGAGACGGAGAGGTGAGACAGAGATGGACAGGTGAGACAGAGACAGACAGGTGAGACAGACATGGACAGATGAGGCAGAGACGGACAGGTGAGACAAATATGGAAAGGTGAGACAGAGATGGACAGGTGAGACAGGGATGGACAGGCAAGGCAGACATGGACAGGTGAGACGGAGAAGGACAGGTGAGACGGAGACGGACAGGTGAGACAGAGATGGACAGGTGAGACAGAGACGGAAAGGTGAGACAGAGATGGACAGGTGAGACAGAGACAGAAAGGTGAGAAAGACATGGACAGGTGAGACAGAGACGTACAAGTGAGACAGACATGGAAAGGTGAGACAGAGACGGACAGGTGAGACAGAGACGGACAGGTGAGACACACATGGACAGGTGAGACAGAGACGGAAAGGTGAGACAGAGATGGAAAGGTGAGACAGAGACGGACAGGTGAGACAGACATGGAAAGGTGAGACAGAGACGGACAGGTGAGACGGAGACAGACAGGTGAGACAGACATGGACAGGTGAGACAGAGATGGAAAGGTGAGACAGAGATGGAAAGGTGAGACAGACATGGAAAGGTGAGACAGAGACGGACAAGTGAGACAGACATGGAAAGGTGAGACAGAGATAGACAGGTGAGACAGAGACGGAAAGGTGAGACCGAGACGTACAGGCGAGACAGACATGGAAAGGTGAGACAGAGACGGATAGGTGAGACAGACATGGACAGCTGAGACAGAAATGAAAGGGGGGACAGAGACGGACAGGTGAGACAGAGATGGAAAGGTGAGTCAGAGACAGACAGGTGAGACAGACATGGACAGGTGAGACAGACATGGACAGGTGAGACAGAGACAGAAAGGTGAGACAGACATGGACAGGTGAGACAGAGATGGACAGGTGAGACCGAGAGGGACAGGTGAGACAGACATGGACAGGTGAGACAGAGACGGACAAGTGAGACAGAGATGGACAGGTGAGACATAGATGGACAGGTGAGACAGAGATGAAAAGGTGAGACAGAGATGGACAGGTGAGACAGACATGGACAGGTGAGACAGACATGGACAGGTAAGACAGAGACTGACAGGTGAGACAAACATGGACAGCTGAGACAGACATGGAAAGGTGAGACAGAGACGGACAGGTGAGACAGAGATGGACAGGTGAGACAGAGACAGACGGGTGAGACAGACATGGACATATGAGACAGAGACGGACAGGTGAGACAAATATGGACAGGTGAGACAGAGATGGACAGGTGAGACAGGGACGGACAGGCAAGGCAGACATGGACAGGTGAGATGGAGAAGGACAGGTGAGACGGAGACGGACAGGTGAGACAGAGATGGACAGGTGAGACAGAGACGGAAAGGTGAGACAGAGATGGACAGGTGAGACAGAGACAAGAAGGTGAGACACACATGGACAGGTGAGACAGAGACGGAAAGGTGAGACAGAGATGGAAAGGTGAGACAGAGACGTACAGGTGAGACAGACATGGAAAGGTGAGACAGAGACGGACAGGTGAGACGGAGACAGACAGGTGAGAGAGACATGGACAGGTGAGACAGAGATGGAAAGGTGTGACAGAGACGGACAGGTGAGACAGAGATGGAAAGGTGAGACAGAGATGGACAGGTGAGACACACATGGACAGGTGAGACACACATGGACAGGTGAGACAGAGACGGAAAGGTGAGAGAGACGGAAAGGTGAGACTGAGACGTACAGGCGAGACAGACATGGAAAGGTGAGAGAGACGTACAGGTGAGACAGACATGGAAAGGTGAGACAGAGACGGACAAGTGAGACAGACATGGAAAGGTGAGACAGAGATAGACAGGTGAGACAGAGACGGAAAGGTGAGACCGAGATGTACAGGCGAGACAGACATGGAAAGGTGAGACAGAGATGGAAAGGTGAGACAGAGACGGATAGGTGAGACAGACATGGACAGCTGAGACAGAAATGAAAGGGGGGACAGAGACGGACAGGTGAGACAGACATGGACAGGTGAGTCAGAGACAGACAGGTGAGACAGACATGGACAGGTGAGACAGACATGGACAGGTGAGACAGAGTCAGAAAGGTGAGACAGACATGGACAGGTGAGACAGAGATGGACAGGTGAGACCGAGAGGGACAGGTGAGACAGACATGGACAGGTGAGACAGAGACGGACAAGTGAGACATAGATGGACAGGTGAGACATAGATGGACAGGTGAGACAGACATGGAAAGGTGAGACAGAGATGGAAAGGTGAGACAGAGACGGACAAGTGAGACAGACATGGAAAGGTGAGACAAAGATAGACAGGTGAGACAGAGATGGACAGGTGAGACAGAGATGGAAAGGTGAGACAGACATGGACAGGTGAGACAGACATGGACAGATAAGACTGATGGACAGGTGAGACAAAGACGGACAGGTGAGACAGACATGAACAGGTGAGACAGAGATGGACAAGTGACACAGATGGACAGGTGAGACAGATGGACAGGTGAGACAGACATGGACAGGTGAGACAGAGACAGACAGGTGAGACAGAGACGGACAGGTGAGACAGAGACGGACAGGTGAGAAAGACATGGAAAGGTGAGACAGAGAGGGACAGGTGAGACAGAGACAGACAGGTGAGACAGAGATGGACAGGTGACACAGAGATGGACAGGTGACACAGACATGGACAGGTGAGATAGACATGGACAGGTGAGACAGACATCTACAGGTGAGACAGAGATGGACAGGTGAGACAGAGACAGACAGGTGAGACAGACATGGACAAGTGAGACAGAGACGGACAGGTGAGACAGAGATGGACAGGTGAGACAGAGACGTACAGGTGAGACAGAGATGGACAGGTGAGACAGAGACGGACAGGTGAGACAGAGATGGAAAGGTGAGACAGAGACAGAAAGGTGAGACAGAGATGGACAGGTGAGACAGAGACGGACAGCTGAGACAGAGATGGAAAGGTGAAACAGAGATGGACAGGTGACACAGATGGACAGATGAGACCGAGAGGGACAGGTGAGACAGACATGGACAGGTGAGACAGAGACGGACAAGTGAGACAGAGATGGACAGGTGAGACATAGATGGACAGATGAGACAGAGACGGACAGGTGAGACAGAGACGGACAGGTGAGACAGACATGGACAGGTGAGACAGAGACAGACAGGTGAGACAGAGATGGACAGGTGAGACAGAGATGGACAGGTGAGATGGAGAAGGACAGGTGAGACAGACATGGACATGTAACACTGATGGACAGGTGAGACAAAGACGGACAGGTGAGACAGACACGGACAGGTGAGACAGAGATGGACAGGTGACACAGATGGACAGGTGAGACAGACATGGACAGGTGAGACAGACATGGACAGGTGAGACAGAGAGGGACAGGTGAGACAGAGACAGGCAGGTGAGACAGAGATGGACAGGTGAGACAGACACGGACAGGTGAGACAGAGACGGACAAGTGAGACAGAGACGGACAGGTGAGACAGAGACGGACAGGTGAGACAGAGATGGAAAGGTGAGACAGAGACAGAAAGGTGAGACAGAGATGGACAGGTGAGACAGAGACGGACAGCTGAGACAGAGATGGAAAGGTGAAACAGAGATGGACAGGTGACACAGATGGACAGATGAGACCGAGAGGGACAGGTGAGACAGACATGGACAGGTGAGACAGAGACGGACAGGTGAGACAGAGATGGACAGGTGACACAGATGGACAGGTGAGACAGACATGGACAGGTGAGACAGAGACGGACAGGTGAGACAGAGACGGACAGGTGAGACAGAGATGGAAAGGTGAGACAGAGACAGAAAGGTGAGACAGAGATGGACAGGTGAGACAGAGACGGACAGCTGAGACAGAGATGGAAAGGTGAAACAGAGATGGACAGGTGACACAGATGGACAGATGAGACCGAGAGGGACAGGTGAGACAGACATGGACAGGTGAGACAGAGACGGACAAGTGAGACAGAGATGGACAGGTGAGACATAGATGGACAGATGAGACAGAGACGGACAGGTGAGACAGAGACGGACAGGTGAGACAGACATGGACAGGTGAGACAGAGATGGACAGGTGAGATGGAGAAGGACAGGTGAGACAGACATGGACATGTAACACTGATGGACAGGTGAGACAAAGACGGACAGGTGAGACAGACATGAACAGGTGAGGCAGAGATGGACAGGTGACACAGATGGACAGGTGAGAAAGACATGGACACGTGAGAAAGAGATGGACAGGTGAGACAGAGAGGGAAAGGTGAGACAGAGACAGGCAGGTGAGACAGAGATGGACAGGTGAGACAGACACGGACAGGTGAGACAGAGACGGACAAGTGAGACAGAGACGGACAGGTGAGACAGAGATGGACAAGTGAGACAGAGACGGACAGGTGAGACAGAGACGGACAGGTGAGACAGACATGGACAGGTGAGACAGAGACGGACAGGTGAGACAGAGACGGACAGGTGAGACAGACATGGACAGGTGAGACAGAGATGGACAGGTGAGACAGATTGACAGGTGACACAGATGGACAGGTGAGACAGAGACGGAGAAGTGAGACAGAGATGGACAGGTGAGACAGAGACGGACAGGTGAGACAGACATGGACAGGTGAGACAGAGAGGGACAGGTGAGACAGACGGACAGGTGAGACAGAGACGGACAGGTGAGACAGAGATGGAAAGGTGAGACAGAGATAGACAGGTGAGACAGACATGTGCAGGTGAGACAGAGACGGACAGATGAGACAGAGATAGACAGGTGAGACAGAGACGGACAGGTGAGACAGAGATGGAAAGGTGAGACAGAGATAGACAGGTGAGACAGACATGGGCAGGTGAGACAGAGACGGACAGATGAGACAGAGATAGACAGGTGAGACAGAGACGGACAGGTGAGACAGAGATGGACAGGTGAGACAGAGACGGACAGGTGAGACAGAGATGGACAGGTGAGACAGAGACGGACAGGTGAGACAGAGATGGACAGGTGAGACAGAGATGGAAAGCTGAGACAGAGATGGAAAGGTGAAACAGAGATGGACAGGTGACACAGATGGACAGGTGAGACAAAGATGGACAGGAGAAACAGAGATGGAACAAACAAATTTTTAAAAAGGTTCAAATATTTGACCAATCAGAGCACAGAGGGTGCAGTGACATCAGCCCAGGCTCACCTTTTGTCAGGTACTCTGAAGTCTCTGTAGAGCTGTTCAGCCTGTTTGTTCAAGCCCAGAGCTAACAACGCCTCCATGGTGGCCTAATGACACAGGAAGTGACATATCAAGGACAACGGCAACATCAGAGAGAAACCAGTGACATCACAAAGACAACAGAAAATAAGCCACACCCCTTATATACCTGTAGAGACAGTCCTAGAAGCCCCGCCCCTTTCTCATCATCCAGTTTCCTTTGGAAACGTAGGAGACGCATCTCCTCCTCTGTTACCTGGGAACACAAATACAGGTATCAGAAAACTTCCTGTAGTTCTGATTGGTCTACCTGTGGTCAGCTGTGATTGGTCTACCTGTGATCAGCTCTGACACATCTACCTGTGGTCAGCTCTGATTGGTCTACCTGTGGTCAGCTCTGACACATCTACCTGCGGTCAGCTCTGATTGGTCTACCTGTGGTCAGCTCTGATTGGTTAATATTCTTACCTTTGCAGAGAACTCGTTCTTGGCCTTGTTGTACTCATCGACTGCTGACTGCAGCAGAGACAGTCGGCTGTCTAACCTCTGAACACAGACAGGAAGAGAGAGGTTATGGTTATAAAAATGATGATGTCACAGACCAACCCCCCCCATGACCCACATTTACCCAACAGGTAACAGTCATTTACAGACAGGAAGGACTGCTTGTCCATTTTTTATTATCATTATTATTATTATTATAAGTATTAGTCTGAGTCTGCTCTGTTAGCCAACATGTTTTGTACACCTTGTATCGCCATGGTAACAGCCAGGTGTGACGGTGGGCGTGCCGTTACCTTTTCTCTGTAGCTGGCAGTAACATAGTAGTTGGCAAGTTCTTGGTGATCATCATCCTGATTGTAGAGATCCTTCAGTGTGTCCTGTTCCTGCAGTTTACAGAACTGGCAGCACAGAGAACCATGAAAGAACACCTGTCTGATATCTAGTTTTTCAGTCTCACCTGTCTGGTATCTTGTTTTTCTGTCTCACCTTTCTGGTATGTTGTTTCCTGTCTCACCTGTCTGGTATCTTGTTTTCCTGTCTCCCCTGTCTGATATCTAGTTTTTCTGTCTCACCTGTCTGGTATCTTCTTTTTCAGTCTCATCTGTCTGATATCTTGTTTTCTGTCTCACCTGTCTGGTATGTTGTTTCCTGTCTCACCTGTCTGATATCGAGTTTTTCAGTCTCACCTGTCTGGTATCTTGTTTTTCTGTCTCACCTGTCTGGTATGTTGTTTCCTGTCTCCCCTGTCTGATATCTAGTTTTTCTGTCTCACCTGTCTGGTATCTTCTTTTTCAGTCTCACCTGTCTGATATCTTGTTTTTCTTTCTCACCTGTCTGGTATCTTCTTTTTCAGTCTCACCTGTCTGATATCTTGTTTTCAGTCTCACCTGTCTGGTATGTTGTTTCCTGTCTCCCCTGTCTGATATCTTGTTTTTCTGTCTCACCTGTCTGGTATCTTCTTTTTCAGTCTCACCTGTCTGATATCTTGTTTTTCTTTCTCACCTGTCTGGTATCTTCTTTTTCAGTCTCACCTGTCTGATATCTTGTTTTCTGTCTCACCTGTCTGGTATGTTGTTTCCTGTCTCCCCTGTCTGATATCTAGTTTTTCTGTCTCACCTGTCTGGTATCTTCTTTTTCAGTCTCACCTGTCTGATATCTTGTTTTTCTTTCTCACCTGTCTGGTATCTTCTTTTTCAGTCTCACCTGTCTGATATCTAGTTTTTCAGTCTCACCGGTCTGATATCTTGTTTTTCTGTCTCACCTGTCTGGTATCTTGTTTTCCTGTCTCAGCTCTTTGGTATATTGTTTTTCAGTCTCACCTCTCTGGTATCTCGTTTTTCCGTCTCACCTGTCTGTTTATCTTGTTTTTCTATCTCCCCCGCCTGGTATCTTGTTTTTCTGTCTCACCTTTCTGGTATCTTGTTTTTCTGTCTCACCTGTCTGGTATTTTGTTTTTCTATCTCCCCCGCCTGGTATCTTGTTTTTCTGTCTCACCTTTCTGGTATCTTGTTTTTCCGTCTCACCTGTCTGTTTATCTTGTTTTTCTATCTCCCCCGCCTGGTATCTTGTTTTTCTGTCTCACCTTTCTGGTATCTTGTTTTTCTGTCTCACCTGTCTGGTATTTTGTTTTTCTATCTCCCCCGCCTGGTATCTTGTTTTTCTGTCTCACCTTTCTGGTATCTTGTTTTTCTGTCTCACCTGTCTGGTATCTTGTTTTTCTGTCTCACCTGTCTGGTATCTCGTTTTTCCGTCTCACCTGTCTGTTTATCTTGTTTTTCTATCTCCCCCGCCTGGTATCTTGTTTTTCTGTCTCACCTTTCTGGTATCTTGTTTTTCTGTCTCACCTGTCTGGTATTTTGTTTTTCTATCTCCCCCGCCTGGTATCTTGTTTTTCTGTCTCACCTTTCTGGTATCTTGTTTTTCTGTCTCACCTGTCTGGTATCTTGTTTTTCTGTCTCACCTGTCTGGTATCTCGTTTTTCCGTCTCACCTGTCTGTTTATCTTGTTTTTCTATCTCCCCCACCTGGTATCTTGTTTTTCTGTCTCACCTGTCTGGTATCTTGTTTTTCTGTCTCACCTGTCTGGTATTTTGTTTTTCTATCTCCCCCGCCTGGTATCTTGTTTTTCTGTCTCACCTTTCTGGTATCTTGTTTTTCTGTCTCACCTGTCTGGTATCTTGTTTTTCTGTCTCACCTGTCTGTAGAGGCTTAGAGCAACTGGTTGGTTCCTCAGTGTCAAGAAGAAATCTCCTCGGTTCATCTCATTCTTCAGGTACGTCACCACCGTGTAAACTACAAACACAGTTAAAATGAGTGTGACATCTACCTGACTGACAGGTGAGGGGGAAAGCTAAGAGGGTTCACCTAGATCCGTGTCTCCACTTTCAACAGCTTTACTGAGGGCAAGCTGACTCCTCTTCATCTTCAACAGCAACGGAACCTGTTCACCTGAACGAGCCTCAAAGTCCAGGAGCTGAAGATAAAGACATGAAGAAGAAAAACAATAATTAATGGTACTACTAATACCAATACAAATACTACGTTTAATATTAATAATAACAATACTACTAATATTAATAATAAAAATACTACTTATAATATTAATAATAACAATACTACTAATACTAACAGTAATAATAAAAGTAATACTAATATTATTAATAAAAAGTACTACTACTACTAATACTAACAAAAACACTACTATCAATAATACTAATAATAATAGTACTACAATTAATAATAATAATACTTATAATAAAAATACTACCAATAATAATCAAAGCTGCAAGCAGCAATGACGGGCCCTCGCAACCCGTTGCACGTTGGGATGTGTTGTGACCACGGGTGTATGGCAACCATAGAGTGTCAGCAACAGAGCGTGCTGCCCCATGGGGTTTGTGGGTTTGCAACACTCACAGTTTCACAGAAACAGAAGGTGATCCCCCTCATTCATTTCCAGAGCTTGCCATTACTTTGGCAGTAAAACCAAATGAGCGTGAGGTATGAGCCCTGAAAATTTTGAATGCAGCTCCAACAAATGAACAAATCTCTGGATTGTCAGCTCACAGCTCCTCTGTCTGCTCTGCTCGGCTCAGTTGCTCTCTCTCTCTTTCTCTTTTGCACGCTTGCAGCCTCACTCCCTCTCCCTCTAGTTCACGCTCACTCCACAGGAGAAAAATGACTGAGTGGCTGAAAGCATTAACTGTTCTCAGATTGTTGCAATCATCAGTGTGGAAGATAGAGGAGAAAATACAGAGATAAGGATGTGTACACGTTTGTTTCATTATTATCTTCAATGCTTTGATATCTCCCCTCAGATTTTTTTACCATGTATTTATGGATAAACAGACAGATACAAACAGTACTTTACTGCCAATCCAGCACCCTCAGTATTTTATATTTCATTCCTGCGACACAAGCCGAGACTCCTCAGATTCCAACAGTATCCTTGTTGTCACTCTATGATCAAAACTCAAGGAGTAAACAGCAGACAACCAGACCAAGCAACAATCGCATTTGATAATCAGAACAATACATTTCATCCTAAATTTTTATATATTTATATGTTTTTTGTTATTAAGGGTTGTCCCAGTCAAATAAATCCACTTGTAAAGGGATAATCCAATGTCGTCCCATCATTTTGACCCTTCACAGCATCAGGCACAGCTACAAAAATGTGGTCTTTGCTGCCATCTGGTGGTTTACTGAAGGTTTTGACCTTCATTTTAACTTTAACAATCCTGTAGATGTAAAAAGAGGGTACGGATTGACATGATGACAAGATTGAAACACGGGATGCAGAGTTGTCTCTGCATACATGAAACTTTTGATCACAGTCTAAAAGATTATGCATACAAATTCTTTATAAGAAACCTAATTGTTTTATATCCAGACTGTTGCTCTATCTAAATCATTCATTTTTGAATATATGTTTTCCATTCCTTTAGTTACCTCCACCTTCTTTCTTTTCATGAATTTTAATGTTTTGCTATGGTGACAGATTTGTAAAATAAACAGATACAGATGCATAAAATACAGAGGTACATATGTGTTCAAGTCTGTTTCATCATTTTATTCAGTGCTTTTATATCTCATCTCAATTTGGCAGTTTACCTTATATTCATGGATAAATAGAAGTCAGCTTTGTAATGTGTTGGTTGCTGTTGCTGTGTCCTTAATTGTGTTGCAATACTGTGTATCATCAAAAGATGGCAGCATAGCTTTAATTTTGGTTCCACTTAGAGAGGACCAAAGTTTGAACATTTCAACATGAAAAATGACAAAAATAGACTTGCCTTTGTTTACAATGTGGGTCCAAGAAGCTTCTTTAAAGGTCCTGAGATGATAGCTTAAGCATTTTCAAACGCCTAGGTAATATGCACTGGGGGGGCTGACTTTTTGAAATATTGTAGGGGGCGCCAATGATTCAATATTCCATTCCCACCCAAAACACAAAGAGCAGTCATCTGAGCTTCCCACTGTGAATTTTTGTTGCCAGGTTTCACGACTCCACAAGTTTTCTAAGCCTAGGATAATTCTACTTCCTTTTCATGGTGGAGAACAATTTACCATGGCCACACCCCTTTGAGTAATGAAAAAGTTCCAATAAAATTATCAACTATGACATGTCCTCTTACAATATCCTTAAATCGAAGTTGTTTGGATGAATTTCCCAAGAGGAATTTTGAAAGTTGTGACGTCTGCCATATGTTGAATTTTGACCGCAAAAATCAAAATGGTGGACTTTCTGTTTGTTTTATGGAATGGGTCCAAGAGGCTTTTTTGTAGATCTTACAATGCTTTACAAGCTCAAGAATTTTCAAAATCCTAGGTTAAACCTGCTGCAGGGGCTGAATTTTCAAAAAAAAATTGTAGCGGGCGCCAGTGAGCCAAAAAGCCACGCCCACCTAACACTCATCCTATCAATCATCTCATTGTGCTACTGAGTATTTTTCTGCCAAGTTTCATGGCTTTATAAGTTTTGTAAGCTCTAGATAATTCTACTTCCTGTTACATGGCGAATGAAAAATTCTCAAGGCCACACCATTTCAGGTAAGGACTCTTGACCTTCAAATTTGAGTAATACCAACCTTGAGGGATGTCCCTGGGCTAATTTCAGCAGGATTTGGCCAATCTTGTAATAAATGGAAATGTTTTAGTGAGCTTCAGTCACTTTTATCACATCATGAAGCATTTCAGTTTAAGGGGCCGCCATGGCCACGCCTTTCGACTAATGAGAAATTCCCAAATAACTTTTGACCTAAGAGCTCTCTCCTTGCTTTACACCAAAGATGAAGTAGTTTGGATGAACGCCCTAGGTCGAGTTCTGTCAAATAGGACCCCTAAAATATGCCTCGTTCTACCAAAAAATTCAAAATGGCCGACTTCCTGTTTGACTTACGATATGTGTCCAAGAGGACTTTTTGTGCGTCCTGACATGACACATCTGCCCACACATGTTTGAAATTCTAGATTAAATCAGCTGGGGGGGCTGAATTTTTGAAAGGTTGTAGGGGGCACCATTGAGCCAATAGGCCACGCCCACCTACAAAATGAATATCAATCATCTCAGAATGACACTGGGAATTTTTATGCCAAGTTTCATTCCTCTTAACGTGTCCTAAGAACTTGAAAATTCTACTTCCTGTTGCATGGCAAAGAAAAAATTGGCATGGCCACGCCTTTTGACAGATCTTTGACCTTCAATTGACCTATGGCTAAACCACGCCCCCTCCACTCACTCGGACAAACAATGAACATTCACTGACAGACGCTATTGCAGTTGTCACAGTAGGAGACATTTCACAGGAGGCCACTGATAATTTTTGGAGACAGAAAGATCACATATCATCTAGAAGTCACCAAAAGGGTCTAAACTACGCATTGGAGGGATATACTAATCATTTTATTGTCAAAAAGGTTGATAAAAATTTAAAAGAAAAAATTCACAGGTCCCAGTGCAAACGTGATAAACCGCATCTCATTGCCATCACAATCTCAGACCACAAGATAGAGGATCAGCATCAAAGAGCCACTGAAGTTCAGGTTTTTGGCTCATAATATGACAAAAATATAACGGCCTTTTTACCATCTTTACCAAGAGTGTCTCTCCGTTAGTTTGGTGCTTCAGTATTTACACTGAATCATTCAGCATAACGTTTGCCAACCTTTGTTATCTTGGCTTTTACAGATAAGTTAACGAAGCTAAGCTCCAGAAGTTAACGTTAGTTTAACTAGAGACCTTTGCACAACAGCTAACAGTGATGCACGATCACCAAAGAACAAAAACCAAAACAAAAACAAATGCCAACGAACTCCCAACAAACAACATGACACAACGAACAACGCAGCTAGGAGCTAACATTAGGCTAACTTTAGCTAACGTTAGAGATGTTAAAGATAACTTTATATTTCTTTCCAGCAAAGTCACAACATGTTGCCTCAAATACGATGTTGGCTAACCTTAGAACAGATGTTAATTTTATCCATGTTGATTTGATGTTGTTGTCTACTGCAACACTTTTATCCCAAGAAGACACTTTTCTGGGTTTAGATGTGGCTTAGGAAAGGGTAAAAAATACACTCCGACACCCAGACTCTCGGGATACCTTGTGTTGGAGTCGCATGTACCCCACAAACACTGTTTGACCATTTTTAAACTTAAAATCTCTAAAAAACCTCATAAAACCGCACGAAAACTGACTTTCTCCCATTCATTTCAATGGATGTCCAGGCAGCTGATGTCTGAGTGTATTGGAGTGTTATACGCACTGTGATTGGCTCATCGTGTTTGCAGGTGGGACTTAGCCATAGGTCAATTTAGTGTAAGGTCAACTCCTTGGAAACTGCCTGAGCAAATTTCGGCATGATTTGACCAACTATGTTGGTATCATAAAGCAAAAATTCAGGAGTAGTGACTTTCTGTTCCCAGAGGGTGGCGCTGCACAATTTTTCAAAATTTCAAATATGAATGTGTTCTGGGTGCGACTGTTAACAAGCACATGAAATTTGTCTCAGATACGAGAATGTACGCCAGAGTTATGGCAGTTTCAAAATGGATGGCGAGACAAAAAAGCAACTTTTTTGTACAGTTGTACTCATAAGTTTACATACCCTGGCACAATTTGTGATTTTTTGGCCATTTTTCAGAGAATATGAATGATGACACAAAAACTTCTCTTTCACTCATGGTTAGTGGTTGGGTGAAGCCATTATTGTCAAACAACTGCGTTTACTCTTTTTAAATCATAATGACAACAGAAACTACCCAAATGACCCTGATCAAAAGTTTATGTACCCTGGAGATTTTGGCCTGATAACATGCACACAAGTTGACACAAACGGGTTTGAATGGCTAATAAAGGTAACCATCCTCTCCTGTGATCTGTTTGCTTGTAATCAGTGTGTGTGTGTATGAAAGGTCACTGAGTTTCTGGGCTCCTGACAGACCCTTGCATCTATCATCCAGTGCTGCACTGACATTTCTGGATTCTGAGTCATGGGGAAAGCAAAAGAATTGTCAAAGAATCTGTGGGAAAAGGTAATTGAATTGTATAAAACAGGAAAGGGATATAAAAAGATATCCAATGAAATGAAGATGCCAATCAGCAGTATTTAAACTCTGATTAAGAAGTGGAAAATGAGGGGCTCTGTTGAAACCAAACCACGGTCAGGTAGGCCAACAAACATTTCAGCCACAACAGCCAGGAAAATTCTTCGGAATGCAAAGAAAAATCCACAAATAACTTTAGCTGAAATACAGGACTCTCTGGAAAAAAGTGTTGTGGCTATTTCAAGATGCACAATAAGAAGGCACTTGAAGAAAAATGGGCTGCATGGTCGAGTCGCCAGAAGAAAGCCATTTCTACGCAAATGCCACAAAGCATCCCACTTACAATATACCAAACAGCACAGAGACAAGCCTCAGAACTTCTGGAACAAAGTCATTTGGAGTGATGAAACCAAAATTGAACTTTTTGGCCACAACCATAAACGTTACATTTGGAGAGGAGTCAACAAGGCCTATGATGAAAGGTACACCATTCCAACTGTGAAACACAGAGGTGGGTCGCTGATGTTTTGGGGATGTGTGAGCTACAAAGGCACAGGAAACTTGGTCAAAATTGATGGCAAGATGAATGCAGCATGTTATCAGAAAATACTGGAGGAAAATTTGCGCTCATCAGCCCAGAAGCTGTGCATGGGACGTACTTGGACGTTCCAACATGACGACGATCCAAAACACAAGGCCAAGTCGACCTGTCATTGGCTACAGCAGAATAAAGTGAAGGTTCTGGAGTGGCCATCTCAGTCTCCTGACCTCAATATCATTGAGCCACTCTGGGGAGATCTCAAACGTGCAGTCCATGCAAGACAGCCCAAGAATTTAGAGGAACTGGAGGCTTTTTGCCAAGAAGAATGGGCAGCTTTACCATCTGAGGAAATAAAGAGCCTCATCCACAACTACCACAAAAGACTTGAAGCTGTCATTGATGTTAAAGGGGGAAACACACTGTATTAAGAACTGGGGTATGTAAACTTATGAGCACAACTGTATATCGCCCTGTAGAGGCCACACCCTCTGGCGAAAAGTCACATATTTTTGTAGACATAAATCCACTTCTCTAGGCTGTCCTGACACAAACTTCATGTAAATATCTTCAAAGGACTTTAATCAGCGGCTTCTGCTATTAGCCTTGATACTCCCTATCAGCACTAGGTGGCGCTATGACAGAAAAAAATATAACCACATGAACGTGTGCAGACATGGACCGGCCATAAATCCAGGAAGTTTGAGTCAGACTGGACAATGCATGGCTGAGTTATAAACAACTTACTCTTTTTAAAAAATATGCAAATTTGAGGGCTCGCCACAGCCACGCCTTTCGACTAATGAGAAAATCCCAAATAACTGGAACATGGCAAAAATACCCCAATTTTCGCTAATTTATTCAAAATGGCGGATTTCCTGTTGGAGATAGAGTGTGGGCCCAAGAGGCTTTTTTGTAGATCTGCCCAAGCTGAACCTGCACACAAAATTTGATGAATCTACGACAAAGTCAAAGGAGGGAGCTTGAACTTTGAAAACTGTTAGGGGGCGCTATTGAGGCAATTCTGAATTTTCATGTTGGAGACCCAAAAAATATCAAAATTTTCACAAGACTGGATGTACGTGCAAAGTTTCTTGCGTTTTTGAATATGTTAAGGACCTCAAAAGTCCATGCAATGACAGAAAATTACACATCTCGAGCAAAAACAATTAGGTCCTCGCACCACTCGGTGCTCAGGCCTTAATTAAAATGCTATAACTAATACTACTACTACTAATAATAAAAATACTACTAATAGTAAATATACCTATTATTATAATACTTATAATAATAATACTAATAGTAAAACGGTAAAAATAAAAATAATAATCAAATTGCTTAATTTATTTTGAATTCAAAAAAATGAATGAATAAAAATGAATGATTACATATTAATTAAAATGACTGATTATTATTACAGTTAATTGACGTTATTAAAAATATTCATAACGAGGCAATGAACTATGGGTGTGCCCTCACCTTGATTGCGAGCTCCGTGCGTCCACAGTCATAGGCTTTGGCGGCGATGTGCGAGTAGGAAACACCTGGAGAGTCTCCCACTTTGACACAGACTGCTCTGGCTATGGCTTCATCTGATAGGTCCTTCTGCTGCACCTGGACACGCCCACTATATCAACCTGTGATCTATGCACCAATTGGATTTAGCAATGACTAGTGTACAAAGAGACAGCTTACCTTACACGCCGCCCAGTGTTTGAGGACTCTGCTGACGCCCTGATAGTCGGGAATTTTCAGGTAACGGCAAATCTCCATCGCCAATGGATACAGCTGACGGTACACCAGCCTGACAGAGAGAGAATACCCGGGTTAACAGAGGGTTAAACACACCAGCCTGACATAGAGAGAATACCCGGGTTAACAGAGGGTTAAACACACCAGCCTGACAGAGAGAGAATACCCGGGTTAACAGAGGGTTAAACATACCAGCCTGACAGAGAGAGAATACCCGGGTTAACAGAGGGTTAAACACACCAGCCTGACATAGAGAGAATACCCGGGTTAACAGAGGGTTAAACACACCAGCCTGACAGAGAGAATACCCGGGTTAACAGAGGGTTAAACATACCAGCCTGACAGAGAGAGAATACCCGGGTTAACAGAGGGTTAAACACACCAGCCTGACAGAGAGAGAATACCCGGGTTAACAGAGGGTTAAACACACCAGCCTGACAGAGAGAGAATACCCGGGTTAACAGAGGGTTAAACACACCAGCCTGACAGAGAGAGAATACCCGGGTTAACAGAGGGTTAAACACACCAGCCTGACAGAGAGAGAATACCCGGGTTAACAGAGGGTTAAACACACCAGCCTGACAGAGAGAGAATACCCGGGTTAACAGAGGGTTAAACACACCAGCCTGACAGAGAGAGAATACCCGGGTTAACAGAGGGTTAAACACACCAGCCTGATAGAGAGAGAATACCCGGGTTAACAGAGGTTAAACACACCAGCCTGATAGAGAGAGAATACCCGGGTTAACAGAGGGTTAAACACACCAGCCTGACAGAGAGAGAATACCCGGGTTAACAGAGGGTTAAACACACCAGCCTGATAGAGAGAGAATACCCGGGTTAACAGAGGTTAAACACACCAGCCTGATAGAGAGAGAATACCCGGGTTAACAGAGGGTTAAACACACCAGCCTGATAGAGAGAGAATACCCGGGTTAACAGAGGTTAAACACACCAGCCTGACAGAGAGAGAATACCCGGGTTAACAGAGGGTTAAAAATAGGATACAGTGGTGGAATGCCCTTGAAAATTCCATAGTTAAGAAGTTAAATGGTGATTGGATTTAAGCAAAACAATGTCAGGACACTTTCACATGAGATACAACAGCATGGCTTCACAGTGAAAGAGGACAGGGCCTACGTTGACCTGCATATAAAGGCAGAGGATGGAATGTTTTATACAATAAAAAAGGGCATCTCTTAAGGCAGAGGATGGAATGTTGCGAGTAGACGCACGTCGGAGCAGCTCCCCTTAGACGCGTTGTATTTTACCCACCAAGTGACTCGAAATCTAGACAGTTGAATTTGAGATAGATATTTGAGTGGGAATAACGTAGCTGGGGATTATAAGAGGAAGAAAAATGCCCAAGACCCAAGAGAAATTCACTCCAACGACGAGAGCTAATAGCTACGTGGCCAACTATGCTAACGCTAGAGATTATTGAAGCGATAAGGGGCTTAAAGACCGAGCTCAAGTCAGAACTCGAAGAAATCAACGGAAAACTCAAACTATGGCGGCGGGGGATGCAGAGCCTGTCCGAGCGAGTGGACACGGCTGAGAGCCGTATAGCTGGCGTGGAGAGCAGCACCCTGGATATCTCTGACATACTCGCTGAATTCCAGCAGCAGCAAAATAGTCTACAGCGTAAAGTGCTGGATCTAGAGAGCCGGTTCAGGAGAAAAAATATCCGCATATTCGGAGTTGCAGAAGGTGAGGAAGGGAACTCTGCTTCAAAATTCACGGAGGAGTTTCTGAGAGGAGCACTGCCATTACCACAAGAGTTGAACCTTGGCATACAACGGGCCCACCGGACCCTTGGACCGAAACCGAGACCTGACGCTACACCCAGAGCTATTGTTGTTAATTTCCAAGAGTTTAAGATGAAGGAGCTGGTACTCCAGGAGGCTTGGAAAAGGGGCAAAATACAGCTAAAAAACAAAACTGTTTATTTTGACCACGACTACGCCCCTGAAGTGATTAAAAAGCGGAAGGAATATAACACGGTGAAGAAAGCCCTAAAAGAAAGAGGGATCCGCTTCCAGACACCCATGACAAGCATCCGGATCCACTGGGAATCAGGAGCCCGCACCTACTCCAATTCGAGGGAGGCCTGGAGCGAATTAAGGCGGCGAGACATTCGAGTGGATGGCCCGGAGCCGGCAGAGGGAGAGAGCGACCCGGTGGAGCAGCTACGTGAAAAGATGGGTTCATGGCAGAAAGCGGCCGGTCACAGAGAGACACCAACAAGGGCTCTAAGCATGAAGGAGAGGCTCCAGGAGTTCCGGAGGGAGCCAGTCGACTAGACCTGGAGGATCTTCTCAACCACAGCTCGCTGTTTGATGGCTAAATAAATAATGGATAAGTATCATTATTGCAGAGACTCGGTTCCCTGGCTTATGTGTGACTACTGGGAAACTGGGGGAGCTAGTTCTAAGTTTAGTTAACTGATTTGTTGGACTAGTAGTATGGTTGAGTTGCTTATGTGCTCTTTAGCCTTACTCATTAACGGGCCCTCTCTTAAAGAGAGACGTAACCCATGGCCCACCAACAGGGTCACAGTTGAGGGAGGAGGAATTCCCTCCTCCCCACACTTGGAGATTTATCTATGGTCATGTTCATGCTTATGTTCATATGTTACATATATAGTTTTTGCTAAGTTTTCATTTTGGGGGACTGTCAGCTCATTCTGTGCCTACTCTAAATTAGATGGGATCACGTAATTTAAAAATTACATCTCTGAACGTGAATGGCCTGAGTAATCCTGTTAAGAGAAGCAAAGTTTTGGCTAAAATGAAAAGGGATAAATCTCATGTTACTTTTTTACAAGAAACTCATTTGTCAAAACAAGAACACGAGAAGTTAAAAAAGTTTGGTTTCTCTAATTCATACTTTAGCACATGTAAGAACAGCCGTAAAAGAGGAGTGGCTACCTTGATCTCTAACTCTGTTAACTTTGAACTGATTAGGGAAAGGGGTGACAAAGAAGGCAGATTCATAATCATAGTAGGGAGGATTAATAATATTTTAGTTACATTTGCAAATATTTACATACCTCCAGAAAGTGACAAAAAACTTATTACGTCTTTATTTGATGTGATTAATTCAGAAAGTGAGGGGATTTTGATCTGTGGTGGGGATTGGAATACAGGCCTCAATCATCATATGGACACGACACGCACTAACAGGAAAAAACACCATAGATCAAAAGATCTTTATTTACTAATTAGAGAGTCAGACCTGATCGATGTGTGGAGAGTCCTACATCCACATGATAGGGATTTCACTCACTACTCAGCCACACATCAGGTACATTCTCCAATAGACATCCTATTAGTGAATATCTCTGATAGTTACAGAGTGAAGGACTGCTCAGTTGGAACAGCAGATGTATCGGACCACAACGCTATTTATTTGACCATACATTTAAATAACGAACCAAAGAATACATTATGGAGGCTAAATGTGGGCATCTTAAATAATGAAACAATAGTGAAGGAGATTAAAAAAGAAATTAGTGACTGCATAAAGGACAATAAGAACAATGAAGTTGACCCGACAATTATCTGGGACACAATTAAGGCAGTTATGAGAGGGAAATTAATTTCCAGAACAGCATATTTGAACAAAATGAAAAAGGAAAAATATGATGAATTAGAGAACTCATTGAGGAAATTGGAGAGAATTCAACAGAGAGACAAATCTAAAAAATTAGCAAACCAAATAAAAAATCTCAAAGATCAATTAGACAATTTGGCAAAGGAAGAATTGGAAAAGAAATTAAGATTCACTAAACAAACTTTTTTCGAATCAGGCCCAAAAGCAACAAGAATTTCAGCAAAACGCCTTAGGACACAACAAACCAAGAACACAATTCATAAAATTAGAGACCCAGAAACTAACAAACTAACCCGTGACGCAAAGGAAATCAACAAAGCTTTCCAAAGGTACTATGAAAAGTTATACTCTCAGCCTGGAAATGATGATGAAGAAGCAACCCAACAATACTTGGCAGGACTGGACCTCCCCTCTTTAGGACGACTACAAAATGACACATTAAATGCCCCAATAACCAAAAAAGAGCTGGACTCTGCGAAAAATAAAATGAAAGCAAACAAAAGTCCAGGGAGTGATGGGTTCCCTAATGAATGGTACAAAATCTTTAGAGATGATTTGGCCCCAGCCCTATTGGAATCCCTAAATTGGACACTTAGTGGCAGTAGCCCCACCATCTTGGAAGGAGGCAGTGATATCTGTCCTCCCAAAGGAAGGAAAAAATAAAGAATACTGTGAATCCCATCACCCAATATCTATTTTAAACATAGATTATAAAATATTCACATCAATTATCTCTAAAAGACTTGAATACTTTCTCCCTGAGTTAATACATGAAGACCAGACAGGATTCATAAAAGGCCGTCAAACACAAGATAATATTAGACGTACTCTCCATGTCATAGAGCAGGTCAATAACCAAAATCTAAGTGCAGTTATAGTCAGTCTGGACGCTGAAAAGGCGTTTGACAGAGTCAGCTGGACTTTTCTCCATGGTGTGCTGGAGAGGCTTGGATTCAATAGTCAATTTGTTAGGTGCATTCAAGCCCTGTATAAAGACCCCACTGCTAGAATAAAGATCAATGGAGATCTGACAGAGAGCTTTAAGTTATACAGAGGAACACGTCAGGGTTGCTGCCTCTCCCCAGCTCTCTTTGCAACATATATAGAGCCACTGGCTGAAGCTATGAGACACAATAGGGAACTAAAGGGAATCACTATTGCAAAAGAAGAAAACATAATAGGACGTTTTGCAGATGACACTTTTCTTCAAGACCCAGACTCAACATTCCCTAAACTTATGACAACTTTGGAAGAATTTGGTTCGATCTCAGGTTATAAAGTCAATATCACAAAAACTCAGGTGCTCTCCTTTAATTACAAACCAAGTAAGACAATAAGACAGAATTTCAAACTAAATTGGGATACAGAATCAATTAGATATTTGGGGGTAACAATTACCCGGAATCTGGATGCAATCTTCAAAATCAATCACAATATGATAAATGATCAAATTAAAAAAGATATGATCAAATGGTCAAAGCTGGTCCTAGATTTTAGTGCGAGAATAGATACGGTGAAAATGAATGTGCTGCCAAGACTGTTATACTTATCTTTATCATCACCAGTTAGAATACCTGAAACTCCATTTAGAACGTGGGACAAACAAATATCAAGATTTATTTGGGCTGGAGCAAGACCTCGAGTGAAATTTAAAACACTTCAGCTGAATAAAGAAAATGGAGGCCTGGCTATTCCTATTCTCAAAAACTCTTATTATACAGCCCAAATGAGATATCTGGTGTACTGGTGCTCACCAGATTATCAGGCTAGATGGAAACACATCGAGCTAAACCTGGGTAAGAGCCATCCTCAGACAAGACTAGGTGAAAAGGAAGATCCAGATCCAAAGAGAAATAATTCTATCATAGAAGAATCATTGAAAATATGGTATGAGTTGGTTAAAAAACACAAGATGGAGGGAGAATGTAGGCTGTTAATCTGGCCCGCCCTGTCTCCCAGGTTCGGGCCAGGCAGGATTGACAGTACCTTTGTAGGGTGGAAAGAAAGAGGCATGACAGCTATGTGTACACTTATAGAGGGAGGATCCTTTAAGACCTTTGAGAAGTTGAAGCAAGAGTTTGGTCTGGAGAACAAAGACAGGTTCAGATATTTTCAGTTGAGAGATCTTTATGAGACAGATATCAAAAGAGGGATACTACAGTGGGATAATAAGGTGGTAAAGGTGTTTACAGATGCATACAAACAAACCCCCACTAAAATTGTATCCAAACTATATAATGGCCTACAAAACCACATGGGACATGACACATTCTACATTAAATCAAAATGGGAAAAAGAAATGAATGTTGTGCTGTCAGAGGATGACTGGCAAACAATCTGCATAACCCAGCAGACCACTACTAGTTCAAAGGGATGGAGACAATTTGGTTGGAAAAATGTAATCCGATTTTTAACACACCACATATTAAATCTAAACAAAGTGACATACAACAACATTGCTGGAGGAAATGTGGCCATACATTTGCCAGTCATTCTCATATCTTTTGGTCATGTAATAAAATTCAAACATTTTGGGAAGGAGTTATCCAGATCCTGGAAAAGATTTTTGCGACCGGGATACCAAGGGATCCTCGGGTGTTATACCTGGGCTTACCCCCAGGAAACTGCATCCCTAAAAAAGACATATATCTCTTCAAAATAATGATTCTCGCATGCAAAAAGGCCATAACGAGAAGCTGGCTGAAAAGTGACCCTCCAGGAACAGCCCAGTGGCCCACAATTATAGAGGAAATATACTCTATGGAAAAACTGACACACCTTCTGAAATTTAAAATAAAAACCTTTGATCTTGTTGGGACAGATGGTTTCAATACAAGAGAAAGGTGGAACCATTGCAGCTGGACTGAGAACCTTGAATAATGACAGTATGGTATGGCGGTATGACTATATCACCCCCCCATCCCCTTTTGTTTTGTTTTTTTGGTTTGTTTTTTTGGTAATGTCATTTTAAATGTATTTGTTGTTGTTTGCTATTTTGTAAAATTGAATAAAAATTGAAAAATAAAAAGTAAAAAAAAATAAAAATAAGGACATCTCTAAAGGCAGAGGATGGAATGTTTTAAACATCAAATAAGGACATCTTCAAAGGCAGAGGATGGAATGTTTTAAACATTAAATAAGGACATCTTCAAAGGCAGAGGATGGAATGTTTTAAACATTAAATAAGGACATCTTCAAAGGCAGAGGATGGAATGTTTTAAACATTAAATAAGGACATCTTCAAAGGCAGAGGATGGAATGTTTTAAACATTAAATAAGGACATCTTCAAAGGCAGAGGATGGAATGTTTTAAACATTAAATAAGGACATCTTCAAAGGCAGAGGATGGAATGTTTTAAACATTAAATAAGGACATCTTCAAAGGCAGAGGATGGAATGTTTTAAACATCAAATAAGGACATCTTCAAAGGCAGAGGATGGAATGTTTTAAACATTAAATAAGGACATCTTCAAAGGCAGAGGATGGAATGTTTTAAACATTAAATAAGGACATCTTCAAAGGCAGAGGATGGAATGTTTTAAACATTAAATAAGGACATCTTCAAAGGCAGAGGATGGAATGTTTTAAACATCAAATAAGGATATCTTCAAAGGCAGAGGATGGAATGTTTTAAACATTAAATAAGGACATCTTCAAAGGCAGAGGATGGAATGTTTTAAACATTAAATAAGGACATCTTCAAAGGCAGAGGATGGAATGTTTTAAACATCAAATAAGGACATCTTCAAAGGCTGAGGATGGAATGTTTTCATAATGATTACAGTTACAGAGGAGCCAGTTTAACCATCATAGCGGAGTGTACTCACCTGTCAATCAGCACCTGCAGAGTCATCTGTTTGAATCTGAGCGACGTGTTAAGGCAACTAAATGAAAAAGTCTGAAATAAAGTTTGACTTGACATGTGATGGGTCAAATTAACTACTATATTAACTACATGGATATACAGGATGCACCAGGAGGTGAGGATACTGTGTGTGTGTGAGCGGCAGCCCAACGGCACTCTCTCTGACGGCGTTCAGGACGCGGAGCTCTCTGCAGGTCGACACAAAGACATCTGGACTGAAGTCTGTGAGGAAGCACTTCCCAAAGGACGCCGCCTGGATGTGAAACATGGAGCTGTTACACCTGAGAACACCTGAAATCTACTTGTGGACCAAGGTCCATGCCAGAAGACCATCAAATCTAGAGAAACTTGAGTAACTGGCCTAAGAAGAGTGGACTGGGAGACAATCTCAGACAAATACAACTAACAACTGCCGGATGTGATCCAGCGAAGAGGACACACAACTGGATACTGGTATCAGGAAAGTCATCATTCAGACCCAAGTAGTTCTAAAGAAGGTCATCATTCAGACCCTGGTAGTTCTAAAGAAGGTCATCATTCAGACCCTGGTAGTTCTAAAGAAGGTCATCATTCAGACCCTGGTAGTTCTAAAGGAAGTCATCATTCAGACCCTGGTAGTTCTAAAGGAAGTCATCATTCAGACCCTGGTAGTTGTAAAGGTGGTCATCATTCAGACCCTGGTAGTTCTAAAGGAAGTCATCATTCATCATCTTCAAAATAATGATTCATCAAAGATGCAAAAAGGTCATCATTCAGACCCTGGTAGTTGTAAAAAGGACTCATCATTCAGACCCAGTAGTGTAAAGGACAATGGTATAAGGAAGTCATCATTCAGACCCTTCTATGGAAAAGGAAGTCACCATTCTGGAAAGTTGTAATCATCATTCAGACCCTTTCAGATCTAATGTTTCATCAGACCCTGGTAGTTCTAAAGGAAGTCATCATTCAGACCCTGGTAGTTGTAAAGGATGTCATCATTCAGACCCTGGTAGTTTTAAAGGAAGTCATCATTCAGACCCTGGTAGTTCTAAAGGAGGTCATCATTCAGACCCTGGTAGTTCTAAAGGAAGTCATCATTCGGACCCTGGTGGTTCTAAAGGAGGTCATCATTCAGACCCTGGTATTTGTAAAGGTGGTCATCATTCAGACCCTGGTAGTTCCAAAGGAAGTCATCATTCAGACCCTGGTATTTCTAAAGGAGGTCATCATTCAGACCCTGGTAGTTCTAAAGGTGGTCATCATTCAGACCCTGGTAGTTCTAAAGGAGGTCATCATTCAGACCCTGGTAGTTCTAAAGGAGGTCATCATTCAGACCCTGGTAGTTCTAAAGGAAGTCATCATTAAATAAGGAAGTCATCATTCAGACCCTGGTAGTTGTAAAGGTCATCATTCAGACCTGGTAGTTCTAAAGGTCATCATTCAGACCCTGGTAGCTCTAAAGGAGGTCATCATTCAGACCCTGGCAGAGGACCTGGAATGTTTGTAAAGGTCATTAAATAAAGGAGGTCATCATTCAGACCCTGGAAGGATGGTCATCATTCAGATTCTAAAGGATGTCATCATTCAGACCCTGGTATTTCTAAAGGACGTCATCATTCAGACCCTGGTAGTTCTAAAGGTGGTCATCATTCAGACCCTGGTAGCTCTAAAGGAAGTCATCATTCAGACCCTGGTAGTTCTAAAGGAAGTCATCATTCAGACCCTGGTAGTTCTAAAGGATGTCATCATTCAGACCCTGGTATTTGTAAAGGTGGTCATCATTCAGACCCTGGTAGTTCTAAAGGATGTCATCATTCAGACCCTGGTAATTCTAAAGGAAGTCATCATTCAGACCCTGGTAGTTCTAAAGGAAATCATCATTCAGACCCTGGTATTTGTAAAGGTGGTCATCATTCAGACCCTGGTAGTTGTAAAGGTGGTCATCATTCAGACCCTGGTAGTTCTAAAGAAGGTCATCATTCAGACCCTGGTAGCTCTAAAGGAGGTCATCATTCAGACCCTGGTAGTTCTAAAGGAAGTCATCATTCAGACCCTGGTAGTTGTAAAGGTGGTCATCATTCAGACCCTGGTAGTTCTAAAGGAGGTCATCATTCAGACCCTGGTAGTTCTAAAGGAAGTCATCATTCAGACCCTGGTAATTCTAAAGGAGGTCATCATTCAGACCCTGGTAGTTCTAAAGGAAGTCATCATTCAGACCCTGGTAGTTCTAAAGGTGGTCATCATTCAGACCCTGGTAGCTCTAAAGGAAGTCATCATTCAGACCCTGGTAGTTCTAAAGGAAGTCATCATTCAGACCCTGGTAGTTCTAAAGGATGTCATCATTCAGACCCTGGTATTTGTAAAGGTGGTCATCATTCAGACCCTGGTAGTTCTAAAGGATGTCATCATTCAGACCCTGGTAATTCTAAAGGAAGTCATCATTCAGACCCTGGTAGTTCTAAAGGAAATCATCATTCAGACCCTGGTATTTGTAAAGGTGGTCATCATTCAGACCCTGGTAGTTGTAAAGGAAATCATCATTCAGACCCTGGTATTTGTAAAGGTGGTCATCATTCAGACCCTGGTAGTTCCAAAGGAAGTCATCATTCAGACCCTGGTAGTTCTAAAGGAAGTCATCATTCAGACCCTGGTAGTTCTAAAGGAAATCATCATTCAGACCCTGGTATTTGTAAAGGTGGTCATCATTCAGACCCTGGTAGTTCCAAAGGAAGTCATCATTCAGACCCTGGTAGTTCTAAAGGTGGTCATCATTCAGACCCTGGTAGTTCCAAAGGAAGTCATCATTCAGACCCTGGTAGTTCTAAAGGAAGTCATCATTCAGACCCTGGTAGTTCTAAAGGAAATCATCATTCAGACCCTGGTATTTGTAAAGGTGGTCATCATTCAGACCCTGGTAGTTCCAAAGGAAGTCATCATTCAGACCCTGGTAGTTCTAAAGGAGGTCATCATTCAGACCCTGGTAGTTCTAAAGGTGGTCATCATTCAGACCCTGGTAGTTCTAAAGGAGGTCATCATTCAGACCCTGGTAGTTCTAAAGGAGGTCATCATTCAGACCCTGTTAGTTGTAAAGGAAGTCATCATTCAGACCCTGGTAGCTCTAAAGGAAGTCATCATTCAGACCCTGGTAGTTGTAAAGGTGGTCATCATTCAGACCCTGGTAGTTCTAAAGGAGGTCATCATTCAGACCCTGGTAGCTCTAAAGGAGGTCATCATTCAGACCCTGGTAGTTCTAAAGGAAGTCATCATTCAGACCCTGGTAGTTGTAAAGGTGGTCATCATTCAGACCCTGGTAGTTCTAAAGGAGGTCATCATTCAGACCCTGGTAGTTGTAAAGGAAGTCATCATTCAGACCCTGGTAGTTGTAAAGGAAGTCATCATTCAGACCCTGGTAGTTCTAAAGGAAGTCATCATTCAGACCCTGGTAGTTCTAAAGGTGGTCATCATTCAGACCCTGGTAGCTCTAAAGGAAGTCATCATTCAGACCCTGGTAGTTGTAAAGGAAGTCATCATTCAGACCCTGGTAGTTCTAAAGGTGGTCATCATTCAGACCCTGGTAGCTCTAAAGGAAGTCATCATTCAGACCCTGGTAGTTGTAAAGGAAGTCATCATTCAGACCCTGGTAGCTCTAAAGGACATCATCATTCAGACCCTGATAGTTGTAAAGGTGGTCATCATTCAGACCCTGGTAGTTCTAAAGGAGGTCATCATTCAGACCCTGGTATTTCTAAAGGAGGTCATCATTCAGACCCTGGTAGTTCTAAAGGAAGTCATCATTCAGACCCTGGTAGTTGTAAAGGTGGTCATCATTCAGACCCTGGTAGTTCTAAAGGAGGTCATCATTCAGACCCTGGTAGTTCTAAAGGAAGTCATCATTCAGACCCTGGTAGTTGTAAAGGAAGTCATCATTCAGACCCTGGTAGTTCTAAAGGAAGTCATCATTCAGACCCTGGTAGTTGTAAAGGTGGTCATCATTCAGTCCCTGGTAGCTCTAAAGGAAGTCATCATTCAGACCCTGGTAGTTGTAAAGGAAGTCATCATTCAGACCCTGGTAGTTCTAAAGGTGGTCATCATTCAGAATGTGAAGAATGTCTGAGCTTCCCTGCAAACATTAAACATGCAGTGTGACAGTAAAGAGCTGTTTCGAGTCATGTTTTCAACTCTTTTGAGACGGGGGGGCTCATCATTCAGACCCTGGTACTAGAAAGGAGTAGTGGTTTTTCAGGTAACTTCTTTCTATGGATTAGAAAAACTGTAAACTAAGTTTAAGAGTTTGTCATCCTAACAAAAAGGTCAGGGACTTCTGGGTAACTGAGTCAAATATACCCTCAGTAGGGATGTCTATGTAATGGAATCAAACATACCCTGAGCAGGGACTTCTGGGTAATGGAGTCGTACTCGTGTCCTGCCGCCTCAACACACTGTGTCACTGCCTCTCCCAGCATGCTTTGCTCCTTTATTTCCCTCAGGTATTCATCAGCCTTCTGACTGGACTTCTGCAGAGACAGAGAGAGACTCATGATCAGTCAGAGAGACCCGTGATCAGTCAGAGAGACCCGTGATCAGTCAGAGAGACCCGTGATCAGTCAGAGAGACCCGTGATCAGTCAGACAGACCCGTGATCAGTCAGAGAGACCCGTGATCAGTCAGACAGACCCGTGATCAGTCAGACAGACCCTTGATCAGTCAGACAGACCCGTGATCAGTCAGAGAAGGTGGTCATCATTCAGACCCTGGTAGTTCTAAAGGAGGTCATCATTCAGACCCTGGTCAGTCTAGACAGGAGGTCATCAGTCAGACAGACCTGGTAGTTCTAAAGGAAGTCATCATTCAGACAGACCTGTGATCAGTCAGACAGGTGGTCATCATTCAGACCCTGGTAGTTCTAAAGGAGGTCATCATTCAGACCCTGGTAGTCAGTAAAGGAAGTCATCATTCAGACCCTGGTAGTTCTAAAGGAAGTCATCATTCAGACCCGTGATCAGTCTAAAGACCGTGATCATCATTCAGACCCGTGATCAGTCAGAAGAAGTCATCAGTCAGACCCGTGATCAGTCAAAGGAAGTCATCAGTCAGACCCGTGATCAGTCAGACAGGTGGTCATCAGTCAGACAGACCTGTGATCAGTCTAAAGGAAGACCCTTGATCATTCAGACAGTAGTTGATCAGTCAGACAGACCCGTGATCAGTCAGAAAAACCGTGATCAGTCAGAGAGACCTGTGATCAGTCAGAGAGACCGTGATCAGTCAGAGAGACCCGTGAACAGTCAGACAGACCGTGATCAGTCAGACAGACCCGTGATCAGTCAGAGAGACCCGTGACCATGTCAGACCCTGGTAGTTCTAAAGGATCAGTCAGACAGACCCGTGATCAGTCAAAGACCGTGATCAGTCAGACAGACCTGATCAGTCAGAGACCCAAGATCATTCAGACCCTGGTAGTTCTAGAGTCATCATTCAGACCCTGTGAAAAGTCAGAGAGAGTGATCAGTCAGACAGTCCTGGTAGTCAGGGGACCCGTGATCAGTCAGAGAGACCCGTGATCAGTCAGACAGACCGGTGATCAGTTCAGATCCGTGATCAGTCAGATGGACCCGTGATCAGTCAGACCTGGTGATCAGTCAGATGGAAGTCATCAGTTCAGACAGTCCGTGATCAGTCAGGGATGATCAGAGAGACCCGTGATCAGTCAGACAGACCCGTGATCAGTCAGATGGACCCGTGATCAGTCAGACAGTCCCGTGATCAGTCAGACGGACCCGTGATCAGTCAGAGAGACCCGTGATCAGTCAGACAGACCCGTGATCAGTCAGACAGTCCCGTGATCAGTCAGACAGACCCGTGATCAGTCAGACAGACCCAAGATCAGTCAGACAGACCCGTGATCAGTCAGACCCGTGATCAGTCAGAGAGACCCGTGATCAGTCAGACAGACCCGTGATCAGTCAGACCCGTGATCAGTCAGAGAGACCCGTGACCAGTCAGACAGTCCCGTGATCAGTCAGACAGACCCGTGATCAGTCAGACAGTCCCGTGATCAGTCAGAGAGACCCGTGACCAGTCAGACAGACCCATGATCAGTCAGAGAGACCCGTGATCAGTCAGACAGACCTGTGACCAGTCAGACAGACCCGTGATCAGTCAGAGAACCCTGTGACCAGTCAGACAGTCCCGTGATCAGTCAGACAGACCTGTGATCAGTCAGAGAGACCCGTGAACAGTCAGACAGACCCGTGAAAAGTCAGAGAGACCCGTGACCAGTCAGAGAGACCCGTGATCAGTCAGAGAGACCCGTGATCAGTCAGACAGACCCGTGACCAGTCAGACAGACCCGTGATCAGTCAGAGAGACCCGTGACCAGTCAGACAGTCCCGCGATCAGTCAGACAGACCCGTGATCAGTCAGAGAGACCCGTGATCAGTCAGACAGACCCGTGATCAGTCAGAGAGACCCGTGATCAGTCAGACAGACCCTTGATCAGTCAGATGGACCCGTGATCAGTCAGAGAGACCCGTGATCCAGTCAGACAGTCCGTGATCAGTCAGACGGACCCGTGATCAGTCAGACAGACCGTGATCAGTCAGACAGACCGTGATCAGTCAGACAGTCCGTGATCAGTCAGATGGACCCGTGATCAGTCAGGCAGTCCCGTGATCAGTCAGATGGACCCGTGATCAGTCAGACAGACCCGTGATCAGTCAGACAGACCCGTGATCAGTCAGAGAGACCCGTGATCAGTCAGACAGACCCGTGATCAGTCAGAGAGACCCGTGATCAGTCAGAGAGACCCGTGATCAGTCAGACAGACCCGTGATCAGTCAGAGAGACCAGTGATCAGTCAGAGAGACCCGTGATCAGTCAGACAGACCGGTGATCAGTCAGACAGACCGGTGATCAGTCAGACAGACCCGTGATCAGTCAGAGAGACCCGTGATCAGTCAGAGAGACCCGTGATCAGTCAGAGAGACCCGTGATCAGTCAGACAGACCCGTGAACAGTCAGAGAAACCTGTGAACAGTCAGAGAGACCCGTGATCAGTCAGACAGACCCGTGACCAGTCAGACAGACCCGTGATCAGTCAGAGAGACCCGTGACCAGTCAGACAGTCCCGCGATCAGTCAGACAGACCCGTGATCAGTCAGAGAGACCCGTGATCAGTCAGACAGACCCGTGATCAGTCAGAGAGACCCGTGATCAGTCAGACAGACCCTTGATCAGTCAGACAGACCCGTGAAAAGTCAGAGAGACCCGTGATCAGTCAGACAGTCCCGTGATCAGTCAGAGAGACCCGTGATCAGTCAGACAGACCCGTGATCAGTCAGACAGTCCCGTGATCAGTCAGATGGACCCGTGATCAGTCAGACAGTCCCGTGATCAGTCAGATGGACCCATGATCAGTCAGACAGTCCCGTGATCAGTCAGACGTACCCGTGATCAGTCAGAGAGACCCGTGATCAGTCAGACAGACCCGTGATCAGTCAGATGGACCCGTGATCAGTCAGACAGTCCCGTGATCAGTCAGACGGACCCGTGATCAGTCAGAGAGACCCGTGATCAGTCAGACAGACCCGTGATCAGTCAGACAGTCCCGTGATCAGTCAGACAGACCCGTGATCAGTCAGACAGACCCAAGATCAGTCAGACAGACCCGTGATCAGTCAGACAGACCCGTGATCAGTCAGACCCGTGATCAGTCAGAGAGACCCGTGATCAGTCAGAGAGACCCGTGATCAGTCAGAGAGACCCGTGATCAGTCAGACAGACCCGTGATCAGTCAGACAGACCCGTGATCAGTCAGACAGACCCGTGATCAGTCAGACAGACCCGTGATCAGTCAGACAGACCCGTGATCAGTCAGACAGACCCGTGATCAGTCAGACAGACCCGTGATCAGTCAGAGAGACCCGTGATCAGTCAGACAGACCCGTGACCAGTCAGACAGACCCGTGATCAGTCAGAGAACCCTGTGACCAGTCAGACAGTCCCGTGATCAGTCAGACAGACCCGTGATCAGTCAGAGAGACCCGTGAACAGTCAGACAGACCCGTGAAAAGTCAGAGAGACCCGTGACCAGTCAGAGAGACCCGTGATCAGTCAGAGAGACCCGTGATCAGTCAGACAGACCCGTGACCAGTCAGACAGACCCGTGATCAGTCAGAGAGACCCGTGATCAGTCAGACAGACCCGTGATCAGTCAGACAGTCCCGCGATCAGTCAGACAGACCCGTGATCAGTCAGAGAGACCCGTGATCAGTCAGACAGACCCGTGATCAGTCAGACAGACCCGTGATCAGTCAGAGAGACCCGTGACCAGTCAGACAGTCCCGCGATCAGTCAGACAGACCCGTGATCAGTCAGAGAGACCCGTGATCAGTCAGACAGACCCGTGATCAGTCAGAGAGACCCGTGATCAGTCAGACAGACCCTTGATCAGTCAGACAGACCCGTGAAAAGTCAGAGAGACCCGTGATCAGTCAGACAGTCCCGTGATCAGTCAGACGGACCCGTGATCAGTCAGAGAGACCCGTGATCAGTCAGACAGACCCGTGATCAGTCAGACAGTCCCGTGATCAGTCAGATGGACCCGTGATCAGTCAGACAGTCCCGTGATCAGTCAGATGGACCCGTGATCAGTCAGACAGTCCCGTGATCAGTCAGACGGACCCGTGATCAGTCAGAGAGACCCGTGATCAGTCAGACAGACCCGTGATCAGTCAGACAGTCCCGTGATCAGTCAGAGAGACCCGTGATCAGTCAGACAGACCCGTGATCAGTCAGACAGACCCGTGATCAGTCAGAGAGACCAGTGATCAGTCAGAGAGACCCGTGATCAGTCAGACAGACCGGTGATCAGTCAGACAGACCGGTGATCAGTCAGACAGACCCGTGATCAGTCAGAGAGACCCGTGATCAGTCAGACAGACCCGTGATCAGTCAGACAGACCCGTGAACAGTCAGAGAAACCTGTGAACAGTCAGACAGACCCGTGATCAGTCAGAGAGACCCGTGATCAGTCAGACAGACCCGTGACCAGTCAGACAGACCCGTGAACAGTCAGAGAGACCCGTGACCAGTCAGACCCGTGATCAGTCAGAAAGACCCGTGATCAGTCAGAGAGACCTGTGATCAGTCAGACAGACCCGTGATCAGTCAGACAGTCCCGTGATCAGTCAGACAGACCCGTGATCAGTCAGACAGACCCAAGACCAGTCAGACAGACCCGTGACCAGTCAGACAGACCCGTGATCAGTCAGAGAGACCTGTGATCAGTCAGACAGACCCGTGATCAGTCAGAGAGACCCGTGATCAGTCAGAGAGACCCGTGAACAGTCAGACAGACCCGTGATCAGTCAGAGAGACCCGTGATCAGTCAGACAGACCCGTGATCAGTCAGACAGACCCGTGATCAGTCAGACAGACCCGTGATCAGTCAGACAGACCCGTGATCAGTCAGACAGACCCGTGATCAGTCAGACCCGTGATCAGTCAGAGAGACCCGTGATCAGTCAGACAGACCCGTGATCAGTCAGAGAGACCCGTGAACAGTCAGACAGACCCGTGATCAGTCAGAGAGACCCGTGATCAGTCAGAGAGACCCGTGATCAGTCAGACAGACCCGTGATCAGTCAGACAGACCCGTGATCAGTCAGACAGACCCGTGATCAGTCAGAGAGACCCGTGATCAGTCAGACAGTCCCGTGATCAGTCAGACGGACCCGTGATCAGTCAGAGAGACCCGTGATCAGTCAGACAGACCCGTGATGACCCGTGATCAGTCAGACAGACCCGTGATCAGTCAGACGGACCTGTGATCAGTCAGACAGACCCGTGCTCAGTCAGACAGTCCCGTGATCAGTCAGACAGACCCGTGATCAGTCAGAGAGACCTGTGATCAGTCAGAGAGACCCTTGATTAGACGGACCCGTGATCAGTCAGAGAGACCCGTGATCAGTCAGACGGACCTGTGATCAGTCAGAGAGACCTGTGATCAGTCAGAGAGACCCTTGATCAGTCAGACGGACCCGTGATCAGTCAGAGAGACCCGTGATCAGTCAGAGAGACCCGTGATCAGTCAGAAAGACCCGTGATCAGTCAGAGAGACCTGTGATCAGTCAGAGAGACCCAAGATCAGTCAGACAGACCCGTGATCAGTCAGACAGACCCGTGATCAGTCAGACAGACCCGTGATCAGTCAGACCCGTGATCAGTCAGAGAGACCCGTGATCAGTCAGAGAGACCCGTGATCAGTCAGACAGACCCGTGACCAGTCAGACAGACCCGTGATCAGTCAGACAGACCCTCGAACAGTCAAAGAGACCCATGATCAGTCAGAGAGACCCGTGATCAGTCAGAGAGACCCGTGATCAGTCAGACAGACCCGTGATCAGTCAGACAGACCCGTGATCAGTCAGACAGTCCCGTGATCAGTCAGAGAGACCCGTGACCAGTCAGACAGACCCGTGATCAGTCAGAGAGACCCGTGATCAGTCAGACAGACCCGTGATCAGTCAGACAGACCCGTGATCAGTCAGACAGACCCGTGATCAGTCAGACAGACCCGTGATCAGTCAGACCAGTGATCAGTCAGAGAGACCCGTGATCAGTCAGAGAGACCCGTGATCAGTCAGAGAGACCTGTGAACAGTCAGACAGACCCGTGATCAGTCAGACAGACCCGTGAACAGTCAGACAGACCCGTGACCAGTCAGACAGTCCCGTGATCAGTCAGACAGACCCACGAACAGTCAAAGAGACCCATGATCAGTCAGAGAGACCCGTGATCAGTCAGAGAGACCCGTGACCAGTCAGACAGACCCGTGATCAGTCAGAGAGACCCGTGATCAGTCAGACAGACCCGTGATCAGTCAGAGAGACCCGTGATCAGTCAGAGAGACCCGTGATCAGTCAGAGAGACCCATGATCAGTCAGACCCGTGATCAGTCAGAGAGACCCGTGATCAGTCAGACAGACCCGTGATCAGTCAGACAGTCCCGTGATCAGTCAGAGAGACCCGTGATCAATCAGAGAGACCCGTGATCAGTCAGACAGTCCCGTGATCAGTCAGACAGTCCCGTGATCAGTCAGACAGACCCGTGATCAGTCAGAGAGACCCGTGATCAGTCAGACAGACCCGTGATCAGTCAGAGAGACCCGTGATCAATCAGAGAGACCCGTGATCAGTCAGACAGACCCGTGATCAGTCAGACAGTCCCGTGATCAGTCAGACAGACCCGTGATCAGTCAGAGAGACCCTGGATCAGTCAGAGAGACCGGTGATCAATCAGAGAGACCCGTGATCAGTCAGACAGACCCGTGCTTAGACGGACCCGTGATCAGTCAGAGAGACCCGTGATCAGTCAGACGGACCTGTGATCAGTCAGAGAGACCCGTGATCAGTCCCAGAGACCCATGATCAGTCAGAGAGACCCGTGATCAGTCAGAGAGACCTGTGATCAGTCAGAGAGACCCGTGATTAGACGGACCCGTGATCAGTCAGAGAGACCCGTGATCAGTCAGAGAGACCCGTGATCGGTCAGACGGACCCGTGATCAGTCAGACAGACCCGTGACCAGTCAGACGGACCCGTGATCAGTCAGACGGACCCGTGATCAGTCAGACAGACCCGTGATCAGTCAGACCCGTGATCAGTCAGAGAGACCCGTGATCAGTCAGAGAGACCCGTGATCAGTCAGAGAGACCTGTGAATAGTCAGACAGACCCGTGATCAGTCAGACAGACCCGTGAACAGTCAGACAGACCCGTGACCAGTCAGACAGTCCCGTGATCAGTCAGACAGACCCGTGATCAGTCAGACAGTCCCGTGATCAGTCAGAGAGACCCGTGACCAGTCAGACAGACCCGTGATCAGTCAGAGAGACCCGTGATCAGTCAGACAGACCCGTGACCAGTCAGAGAGACCCGTGATCAGTCAGACAGACCTGTGACCAGTCAGACAGTCCCGTGATCAGTCAGACAGACCCGTGATCAGTCAGAGAGACCCGTGAACAGTCAGACAGACCCGTGAAAAGTCAGAGAGACCCGTGACCAGTCAGAGAGACCCGTGATCAGTCAGAGAGACCCGTGATCAGTCAGACAGACCCGTGATCAGTCAGACAGACCCGTGATCAGTCAGAGAGACCCGTGATCAGTCAGACAGACCCGTGATCAGTCAGACAGACCCGTGATCAGTCAGACAGACCCGTGATCAGTCAGAGAGACCCGTGATCAGTCAGACAGACCCGTGATCAGTCAGAGAGACCCGTGATCAGTCAGACAGACCCGTGATCAGTCAGACAGACCCGTGATCAGTCAGACAGACCCGTGATCAGTCAGAGAGACCCGTGATCAGTCAGACAGACCCGTGATCAGTCAGAGAGACCCGTGATCAGTCAGACAGACCCTTGATCAGTCAGACAGACCCGTGAAAAGTCAGAGAGACCCGTGACCAGTCAGACAGTCCCGTGATCAGTCAGACGGACCCGTGATCAGTCAGAGAGACCCGTGATCAGTCAGACAGACCCGTGATCAGTCAGACAGACCCGTGATCAGTCAGATGGACCCGTGATCAGTCAGACAGTCCCGTGATCAGTCAGATGGACCCGTGATCAGTCAGACAGTCCCGTGATCAGTCAGACGGACCCGTGATCAGTCAGAGAGACCCGTGATCAGTCAGACAGACCCGTGATCAGTCAGACAGTCCCGTGATCAGTCAGAGAGACCCGTGATCAGTCAGAGAGACCCGTGATCAGTCAGACAGACCCGTGATCAGTCAGAGAGACCAGTGATCAGTCAGAGAGACCCGTGATCAGTCAGACAGACCGGTGATCAGTCAGACAGACCGGTGATCAGTCAGACAGACCCGTGATCAGTCAGAGAGACCCGTGATCAGTCAGACAGACCCGTGATCAGTCAGACAGACCCGTGAACAGTCAGAGAAACCTGTGAACAGTCAGACAGACCCGTGATCAGTCAGAGAGACCCGTGATCAGTCAGACAGACCCGTGACCAGTCAGACAGACCCGTGAACAGTCAGAGAGACCCGTGACCAGTCAGACCCGTGATCAGTCAGAAAGAGCCGTGATCAGTCAGAGAGACCTGTGATCAGTCAGAAAGACCCGTGACCAGTCAGAGAGACCTGTGATCAGTCAGAGAGACCCGTGATCAGTCAGACAGACCCAAGATCAGTCAGACAGACCGGTGATCAGTCAGACAGACCCGTGATCAGTCAGACAGACCCGTGACCAGTCAGACAGACCCGTGATCAGTCAGAGAGACCCGTGATCAGTCAGACAGACCCGTGATCAGTCAGACAGACCCGTTATGAGTCAGAGAGACCCGTGATCAGTCAGACAGACCCGTGATCAGTCAGACAGACCCGTGATCAGTCAGACAGACCCGTGATCAGTCAGAGAGACCCGTGATCAGTCAGACCCGTGATCAGTCAGAGAGACCCGTGATCAGTCAGAGAGACCCGTGATCAGTCACACAGACCCGTGATCAGTCAGAGAGACCCGTGATCAGTCAGACCCGTGATCAGTCACAGAGACCCGTGATCAGTCAGAGAGACCCGTGATCAGTCAGACAGACCCGTGATCAGCCAGACAGTCCCGTGATCAGTCAGACAGACCCGTGATCAGTCAGAGAGACCCGTGATCAGTCAGACAGTCCCGTGATCAGTCAGACAGACCCGTGATCAGTCAGAGAGACCCTGGATCAGTCAGAGAGACCGGTGATCAGTCAGAGAGACCCGTGATCAGTCAGACAGACCCGTGATTAGACGGACCCGTGATCAGTCAGAGAGACTCGTGATCAGTCAGACGGACCTGTGATCAGTCAGAGAGACCCGTGATCAGTCCCAGAGACCCATGATCAGTCAGAGAGACCCGTGATCAGTCAGAGAGACCTGTGATCAGTCAGAGAGACCCGTGATTAGACGGACCCGTGATCAGTCAGAGAGACCCGTGATCAGTCAGACGGACCTGTGATCAGTCAGAGAGACCTGTGATCAGTCAGAGAGACCCGTGATCGGTCAGACGGACCCGTGATCAGTCAGAGAGACCCGTGATCAGTCAGAAAAACCCAAGATCAGTCAGAAAGACCCGTGATCAGTCAGAGAGACCTGTGATCAGTCAGAGAGACCCAAGATCAGTCAGACAGACCCGTGATCAGTCAGACAGACCCGTGATCAGTCAGACAGACCCGTGATCAGTCAGACCCGTGATCAGTCAGAGAGACCCGTGATCAGTCAGAGAGACCCGTGATCAGTCAGACAGACCCGTGACCAGTCAGACAGTCCCGTGATCAGTCAGACAGACCCACGAACAGTCAAAGAGACCCATGATCAGTCAGAGAGACCCGTGATCAGTCAGAGAGACCCGTGATCAGTCAGACAGACCCGTGATCAGTCAGACAGTCCCGTGATCAGTCAGACAGTCCCGTGATCAGTCAGAGAGACCCGTGACCAGTCAGACAGACCCGTGATCAGTCAGAGAGACCCGTGATCAGTCAGACAGACCCGTGATCAGTCAGACAGACCCGTGATCAGTCAGACAGACCCGTGATCAGTCAGACAGACCCGTGATCAGTCAGACCAGTGATCAGTCAGAGAGACCCGTGATCAGTCAGAGAGACCCGTGATCAGTCAGAGAGACCTGTGAACAGTCAGACAGACCCGTGATCAGTCAGACAGACCCGTGAACAGTCAGACAGACCCGTGACCAGTCAGACAGTCCCGTGATCAGTCAGACAGACCCACAAACAGTCAAAGAGACCCATGATCAGTCAGAGAGACCCGTGATCAGTCAGAGAGACCCGTGACCAGTCAGACAGACCCGTGATCAGTCAGAGAGACCTGTGATCAGTCAGACAGACCCGTGATCAGTCAGAGAGACCCGTGATCAGTCAGAGAGACCCGTGATCAGTCAGAGAGACCCGTGATCAGTCAGAGAGACCTGTGAACAGTCAGACAGACCCGTGATCAGTCAGACAGACCCTTGATCAGTCAGACAGACCCGTGAACAGTCAGACAGACCCGTGATCAGTCAGACAGACCCGTGATCAGTCAGACAGTCCCGTGATCAGTCAGACGGACCCGTGATCAGTCAGAGAGACCCGTGATCAGTCAGACAGACCCGTGATCAGTCAGACAGACCCGTGATCAGTCAGACAGACCCGTGATCAGTCAGACCCGTGATCAGTCAGAGAGACCCGTGATCAGTCAGAGAGACCCGTGATCAGTCAGAGAGACCCGTGAACAGTCAGACAGACCCGTGATCAGTCAGACAGTCCGGTGATCAGTCAGACAGACCCGTGACCAGTCAGACAGACCCGTGACCAGTCAGAGAGACCCGTGACCAGTCAGACCCGTGATCAGTCAGAGAGACCCGTGATCAGTCAGAGAGACCTGTGATCAGTCAGAAAAACCCAAGATCAGTCAGAAAGACCCGTGATCAGTCAGAGAGACCTGTGATCAGTCAGAGAGACCCGTGATCAGTCAGAGAGACCTGTGATCAGTCAGAAAAACCCAAGATCAGTCAGAAAGACCCGTGACCAGTCAGAGAGACCCGTGATCAGTCAGAGAGACCCGTGATCAGTCAGACAGACCCAAGATCAGTCAGACAGACCCAAGATCAGTCAGACAGACCCGTGACCAGTCAGAGAGACCCGTGATCAGTCAGAGAGACCCGTGATCAGTCAGACAGACCCATGATCAGTCAGACAGACCCGTTATCAGTCAGAGAGACCCGTGATCAGTCAGACAGACCCGTGATCAGTCAGACAGACCCGTGATCAGTCAGAGAGACCCGTGATCAGTCACACAGACCCATGATCAGTCAGAGAGACCCGTGATCAGTCAGAGAGACCCGTGATCAGTCAGAGAGACCCATGATCAGTCAGACCCGTGATCAGTCAGAGAGACCCGTGATCAGTCAGACAGACCCGTGATCAGTCAGACAGTCCCGTGATCAGTCAGAGAGACCCGTGATCAATCAGAGAGACCCGTGATCAGTCAGACAGACCCGTGATCAGTCAGACAGTCCCGTGATCAGTCAGACAGACCCGTGATCAGTCAGAGAGACCCGTGATCAGTCAGACAGACCCGTGATCAGTCAGAGAGACCCGTGATCAATCAGAGAGACCCGTGATCAGTCAGACAGACCCGTGATCAGTCAGACAGTCCCGTGATCAGTCAGACAGACCCGTGATCAGTCAGAGAGACCCTGGATCAGTCAGAGAGACCGGTGATCAATCAGAGAGACCCGTGATCAGTCAGACAGACCCGTGATTAGACGGACCCGTGATCAGTCAGAGAGACCCGTGATCAGTCAGACGGACCTGTGATCAGTCAGAGAGACCCGTGATCAGTCCCAGAGACCCATGATCAGTCAGAGAGACCCGTGATCAGTCAGAGAGACCTGTGATCAGTCAGAGAGACCCGTGATTAGACGGACCCGTGATCAGTCAGAGAGACCCGTGATCAGTCAGAGAGACCCGTGATCGGTCAGACGGACCCGTGATCAGTCAGACAGACCCGTGACCAGTCAGACGGACCCGTGATCAGTCAGACGGACCCGTGATCAGTCAGAGAGACCCGTGATCAGTCAGAGAGACCCGTGATCAGTCAGACGGACCCGTGATCAGTCAGACAGACCCGTGATCAGTCAAAGAGACCCGTGAGCAGAAAGACAGACCCGTGATCAGTCAGACGGACCCGTGATCAGTCAGAGAGACCCGTGATCAGTCAGACAGACCCGTGATCAGTCAGAGAGACCCGTGATCAGTCAGAGAGACCCGTGATCAGTCAGAGAGACCCGTGATCAGTCAGATAGACCCGTGATCAGTCAGAGAGACCTGTGATCAGTCAGAGGGGCCCGTGAACAGTCAGAAAGACCCGTGATCAGTCAGAGAGACCTGTGATCAGTCAGACAGACCCGTGATCAGTCAGACAGACCCGTGATCAGTCAGAGAGACCCGTGATTAGACGGACCCGTGATCAGTCAGAGAGACCCGTGATCAGTCAGACCCATTATCAGTCAGAGAGACCCGTAATCAGTCAGAGAGACCTGTGATCAGTCAGAGAGACCCGTGATCAGTCAGAGAGACCCGTGATCAGTCAGACCCATGATCAGTCAGAGAGACCCGTGATCAGTCAGAGAGACCCGTGATCAGTCAGAGAGACCCGTGATCAGTCAGACCCATGATCAGTCAGAGAGACCCGTGATCAGTCAGAGACCCGTGATCAGTCAGACGGACCCGTGACCAGTCAGACAGACCCGTGATCAGTCAGACAGACCCGTGATCAGTCAGACGGACCCGTGATCAGTCAGAGAGATCCGTGATCAGTCAGACAGACCCGCGATCAGTCAGAGAGACCCGTGATCAGTCAGAGAGACCCGTGATCAGTCAGAGAGACCCGTGATCAGATGGACCTGTCACCAGTCAGAGAGACCCGTGATCAGTCAGACAGACCCGTGATCAGTCAGAGAGACCCGTGATCAGTCAGACAGACCCGTGATCAGTCAGACCCGTGATCAGTCAGAGAGACTCATGATCATTCAGAGACCCATGATCAGTCAGACGGACTAGTGATCAGAGAGACCCATGATCAGTCAGATGGACCCGTGATCAGTCAGAGAGACCCGTGATCAGTCAGAGAGACCCGTGATCAGTCAGAGAGACCCGTGATCAGTCAGACGGACCCGCGATCAGTCAGAAACCTACCTCGTACTCACGGTGAGCCTCCAGTAGCAGCGCTCCAGGGGCCATGGAGGCAATCTTGAAAATTTCCTGACAGACCAGAGGAACCTCTTGGAGAAGCTCCTGATTGGTGGAGCTGATAATTCGGACTCCATCAAGTTCTCCAACCAGTACACATGGATCCTCTACAGGGAACCTGAGGCTAGGGTCAAAGGAAAACCATTTGAACTGGTTTAGGTCTGGTTTTAAATGGATTTGGACCTAGATTTATATGGTTTGGATCTGGTTTAAAATGGTCTGGATCTGTTTGGTACAGGTCTGGATCTGATGTAACTGGTCTGGATCTCTTTGTAACTGGTTCAGAAATGATTTTTTATTGGTCTGGATCTGTTTGTTACTGGTCTGGATCTGTTTGTAACTGGTCTGGATCTGTTTGGTACTGGTCAGAGATGATTTGTTATTGGTCTGGATCTGTTTGGTACTGGTTTGGATCTGTTTGGTACTGGTCAGAGATGATTTGTTATTGGTTTGGATCTGTTTGGTTCTGGTCTGGATCTGTTTGGTACTGGTCTGGATCTGTTTGGTACTGGTCTGGA